>NW_008649026.1:172457-212409 GCF_000247585.1 Phytophthora nicotianae INRA-310 | reverse complement strand
GTAACGTGCATTAATTTCTTTGGTAAAGTGCGTCCAACTGCCCAAGTCCAGTAGATCAGCCGTAGCTTTGATCTCTGGTTCTTCAACGGGCGTAATGTCTCCTTCCTCGTTCACTTCGAAGTACCCAGCAGGACACAACACCGTTCCAGCTGAGATACGAGCGATCTGAGCTCGTAAGTAATTTTTCTCCACGCCAGGGAACGGTGGATGTCCTAGAACTGGCGCCTCCAAGTCTCCTCGAACGTAACGACGAAGTTGTCGAGCTGCCAAGATCTGATCACGTCGAACTGGAGGCAATTGGACCCACTGGTACATGCCGTTGTCTTTCATCGCCCAGTACGTGAGCTTGTTGGCTCCAGTGGCGCCTTCCTCGGCGTCTAAATCTTCGGGTTCATATGCAGTAGACAGCTCTCCTTCAGCGATGTAGTAGTCTGCTCCACGACCCAGAATCTTCCCCCAGAAGCGCATATTCACAGTGCCGTTAGTCTGTGCTAGTCGCTGCAGTGCCAGGGATAGTCGGAAGGTCTCTCCCTTGGAGAAACCCAGGCCAGCCCACTCGAACATGTTCGCTTCATCCAATAAGTCCGCTACACCCGTAGCAGGCTCGGATGGCGCTTCGTCTTCTGACTTGAGCTTGAGAAGCTCCAACGCCACGTTACACCAGTTTTCTTGGTGTGCTTGCTAAAACGGAACTAAACGTTAGCTAAAAGGAAATGCTCTACAGAAGACATAGACGAACGTACCGCTTGTTTCTTGATACTTGATAGTTGGGCGTCTCCATCGGCAGTCGGCGGTTGTTGAGGGGCTAAGTAGCGCTGTTGCTTGACCAACGTCGAGATGTTTTCGAAAGTCTCGTGAAGGTTTTCCGGCCGCTCGACGATAATTTTAAGCAACACGTCGCCCAAGTGGTCGTAGAGATTCGTCCCATCGGGTGACTCCTTCTTCAAAAAGGCCTTGGCTTCCTCCAGTGTTGTCATAGTTGCTTTAATTCTGTCGAAGTGAGCTGTAAGGCACCACAAGTCGATGTTTCCTGTTGAACCGTCACCCCACTCGACTCTTGCCAGGAAGATTTTCCAGCGACTCTAAAAAAACACACACACAATTAACCGCATCAATTGTAATTGGGGTTAATTAAATAGCAGTTTAGGTTAGAGGTATCCCGCAGATCCAACGCCCTCCCATGCCATAGTATTGAGGTTCTCGCCAAAATCTGCCGCAGAATCGTCGTAGTGGTTGATGCCTGGAGAGGATGTCGTCGCTGAGCTAGCCCTACGAGCTGAAGCTCCAGTCTTCCTCGCTCTCTTGCCTCGTGGATACTTTGTGCCACCTGCAGAAGCTACATCAAAGCCAACATAGCAACCGTAAGTCACCGAACCTAAGAAAACAGGGAATGAACTCTAGATTCACGTACCTCGTCGTGGTGAACCAGTGGCTTTCCTTTTCTTGCCACTCTTACCGGCCTTGCCACCTCGTCTATAAGATTTTGGTGCCTCTCCTGCCTCCTTGCGAGCAGCATTTCGCTTGCGCTTCCGGGACTCGGCTTGTCTAGTAGCGAGGCGATCTGCGTATGATTTCCTTGATCTGAATAGATAAGGAGTTAATAAAGTGAAGTTGTTTACTAGAACACAAGCTGAAGCTCACCTCTGGCCAGCGAACATCTTCTTGTAGTTGATACGACATCCATAGTCTCGTCGTAAGTCTTCCATGCAAACGAAATGCTCGAATTCCTTAAACTCCGATCGAACTGTCAGTGGGCGTGGATTGGTCAACGACATCGTGGCCTGCATACCAAGACGACATAAATACTAAAACAGCGGCCAAAACAAGAGTAGCAGAGCTTGTCTAACCTCATTGTCAGAGATATCTTCCACATAGTCAAGATCGGCACCGGCAACTTCATTTGGAGCATCGTACGCGTCATACTGGGACAGATCCGCGTACGGGTTCTCGAGATCACTACAAAACAAATAAATGTTAACCTTTAATAAATGGTCTCATGTGATAAACTTACTCGTCAATTGTGTAGCTGGGCTTGCGCTCCAATGGGCTAGAGGATAAATCGACGAATTGGTCCTCTGGAATCTCCTTGTCTTTCCAAACCAAAAAATAGCGGAATTAGTTAACAATATTTTAATACAATAGAGGCAAAATCAGCTCAAACATACCGGTAGGTAATGCCGAATCGCACAGTTCACATCGCGTGCGTCCAGGTGCGTTGATGTTTGTACACACTGGACATTGTGGGCCTTTTGCAGCGGCCTTCTTCGGTTCATCATCTCGAGAACGGTCACAAAGTTCACACCGCGTGGTACCCGGAGCGTTGAATGTTGCGCATAGCGAGCATTTCCATCTGTCGTTCGAGCCAACAGCATCCATTTTTCTTGTGCTTAGGCACATCAGGCAGTCGGCAGTATCAGGTGGGTTCAAGTTCGTGCAAATATGACACGCCCACCTCAAATTCGATGCCCCTGCTGACTCTGGTGTACGAGGGGGGTCTCTATAGCGTTTGCAGCTGCAGCTTGCGCATTCCATAGCAGTCTGGGCATTCAGGTTTGTGCAAATCTGGCACACCCACTTATCTTCCCACGCATTATCCGTTTCATCCTGTCTTCCTAGCAGCTTCGGGTTGTCATCTTCGTTCTCTGAATCACTCAAATCTAGTCCAGCGCTTGCCAGTTTGTCCTCAATTTTAGACTCTTCAATACGAACTTTGCTCGCAGGTATGAATCCTGGATAACGAGGTGGGGACGATATCTCCACATCTTCGACCATGTCAACGCTTCCATCTCGACTCTTCGTCTTGTCTGTTGCACATGGGTCCTCCACTACATTTTCAGCTACTGGAGTTGTAAATACTGAAGTTCCGGATCCCAGCAGGTTAAAACAGGGCTCCTCCATTGCTATATCTTCTTCTTCTGCCTCTTCCTGCCTTTCTTCCTCTTCTTCCAACATCGTTGCTGGCTCCACAGCATCATTAGGACGCTTGACTGTGGTTTCAGCCTGTGAGTCTTGGTCTCCGATCCTCTGTGTCGCTGTAGAGCCAGCATTCTGCTCTATTCTGCCTGTATCAACCTGTTCCCTTTGCGGCTTCCTCTCTGCTTCTATAACGACGTTCTGGCGCCGATTTCCGCGTCGTCTATTTACTTTGAGTCTTGGTTCTTGTCTCCATGCACTAGTAGCACCTGGATCGCTCTGGTTTCTTGGCAATGAGCTGAAGAATACACCTGCACTTGGACGATACACAAACTGCACTTCGGAGGCTGTAGCAGATGCTGTAGATGGTTCTGTGGACTGAGAATTTCTTAGCTGATGCACAGGAGGCCGCGCATTATCACAAGCTGCACAGCGGTCCTCCGCTGCCGCGTTGAGCAGCGTGCAGAGCGGACAACTCCACTCCTCGATAGCCGCCTCTTGCTTCCGCGTCCGCGCCATTTTTCAAAACTCATGCAATTATCACCCGCGCTAAATTAGGAGATGTGATTGGACGATAAGATGAATAACATAGTAATAGTAGTCGGAACAAAATAAAATAACTGTGAAACTTGTTAAACCTACTCAATTGAATACTAATCACTACAATAGTTAATAATGAAGCATGCTGTAGCCATCCTACCAAAAGATGGCTACATCATGCGTCTTGAAGCCACTCGTGCTTCAAGAGCTCCGCTGCTGAAGGACGCGACTCCGGGGAAATGTCCAGCATGCTCTGCACGAAGCTTTTAGCCTCTGCAGATACCGATTCCCATTGCGGCTGATCGTACCACACAGCGCCTAGACTGATGAGCTTGAACAGCTCCACATCGTTCTTGGCCTCATCGAATGGCACTAGTCCAGTCAGCATCATGTAGGCGAGGATGCCTGTGCTCCAGATGTCTGCCGGTGTGCCGTGCAGGCGACCCGACACCAGCTCGGGACTCAGATATTGCGGAGTGCCACACATAGTCTCGAGACGGCGATTGGCCAGCTCCAGCTCCTCCGAGAGGCCAAAGTCCGCAAGTTTAGCAGTAATCGAGCCGTCCTCGTTCTCCGAGAGCAAAACGTTCTCGGCCTTGACATCGCGGTGTACCTGACCCATAGAGTGGCAGTACTCCAGTGCAGACAGCGTCTGCTTCAAGATCTGTTTAGCCAAGTGCTCAGGGACGACATTTTGTTCGTCCATCATTTTACGGACGCTGCCCTGGTTGCAATATTCCAGTACGAGCAAATACTTGCCGTCCTCATTATAGAATCCATAGTGGGAGATGATGTTGGGGTGTTTCAGGCGGTTAAGAGCTCCCACTTCAGCGATCAACACCTCGCACCCTTCTTGAGTCATAGCGTCGTCTTTTATAGACTTGACAGCTACAGTCTCCCCCGTCTCGCGGTGTGTAGCTTCAAAAACGGTAGAGAACTTGCCAGAGCCAAGTTCCAGTCCTAGTTCGTACGTGTCTTTAAAGTCAGCCACCACCTCGGCGTCCTGTCGGAAGCTCATCTTGTCGAGCTTGTGCACAGCCTGGGAAGCGGCGACGGCGTGGTCGCTCATGGTGCTGACGAACCGGTGGATCAGACTCTTGCCATCCTCTTCATGGGGGAACGACCAGGACGTCAAGTTCTCGTCTACTTCGACGCATTTGTCGATGCCAGCGATGCGCATCACCTTCTCCAAGTCCTGATCGCTCACGTGTGAACCGCGGACTGTGGCCCAAGAGCGCGGCGGCAGAACGCCTTTGGGCAGACCTGCCTTCTCCAGGTAACTCTTCGGCATCATACGAATGACTTTAGCGCCCGGACACAGGAGCTCCTCGACCTGTTGGGCTGGTAAGTCGCCCATGAGACTCACGTAGAGTGTGTGGGCGTTGGTGGCGTGGGCGGCCAGCGCCTCGCGTGCGTTGGTGCCCAGGAAGACGAGGTCGCAGTCTGCGAGCACAGTCTGATTGGTCTCCGTGGTGGTGAAGCCCAGACGGTGAAAGACTCGCCGTCGTTCCTCGGACGGGTCCGAGGCCAGCAGAGTGGACACGAGACGCTGCTTCTTGTAGCTGAACTTGCGCTGCGGGGTCACGTTCTTGACCAGGTCACGCGCCACGCGCTCGGCCAGGCGCCCGGAGCCGATGAAGCCGACGCTCACGACAGGCATAGCGACGGATGGTAAACGAAAAGGCTTGAGAACTTCGAGGCAGAATGGCAAGTGAAGAGCTGGGCAAGCGCCGCCAGCAGTTGTTGCTCTTGCAGATGTGGCCCTTCTGTCTGCTCTGATTGATGTAGCAGAGTGCACTGAAATGCGTAATACGTAGGTTTGTTTTAAATTTATTCTGGAAAGACTTGGATTGAGTATGCTCCAGTTTTGACAAAAGGAGGAAAAACGATTTTTGAAGCGTTTTTCTGCCGCCAGCGAGAAAGCATTGAAAGGCATGAGTTGTGTGATACTGTACATGTAGCAGTGACATACAATGTACATGTCATGTAAAGGATACTTTGGTGCTATGGTTTCATTAGGGCTACAGTGGAGTTTAAATGTACATGGAAACTAAACAGCAACAGTTTTGTGAATCTTACCGCATACTCTTATCTGCGAAAACACGGGAACTGTCAATCAACCAAAAGTCGCAGCCATTTCGTTCTCAGGCAAGCGTAGATACGCCGCTTTCGTATGGTTAACAACATGACCGTTGGAAACGGTATTGGCTAGCATTTCTTCCATTGCCTAACGACAGAGGGCTTTCGAGCCCAGATTCGACCAGCCGGTAAGGCAAATCGCAGTTGCCGTTTAATTCCGCAATTCCGCGATGTGTATGGGCGCAATCTTTGCCCAGCACATTGTTTGGTATTTTTCCAAGTGCTTGTAAACACGTTGGCGGAGGTTGGTTGCCCGCCGGCAGCACGCCAGGACGGCCGCAGCGATCTTTCGCTTAGTGTATCCATGTATGGGGCGATTGGATGCCACGGCAAGATTCGAGCTGATTGGGGTACGCATCGAGTCAAAACTTGAGTGTTATGTTTGGAAAGATCCGATTGGTCCGAAAATGGTCATCACCAATTACGCGTCACCAGCGTCTCCATAAAAGTCCGCTATGGTCATACTTACGACAAGTCAATCTTGCCTGACGACCATCGTCCATGGTTGTACACTGTCACATGTTGCCGCGAGAGTGGCAAGCGCGCGTCTCTGCGGCCGCCGTGCAAGCGCAAACGCTTGCACGTCTCTGACAGGGTTGGCCGCCCAGCGTCTAAAATGCATCAGCGTCTATTGCTTCCTTCGAAAGGAATCCTAGCCTAGAGCCCTAAAATACTGGGGGCCTCCCTACTACGTAGTACATGTCCTCGCTGACGAATCTCCTTCTGCTTGGTGCGTAACGGATTGTTAAACAGGGAGCCGTTCGCACGTTGAAGGTAGCCAAGTTCAACGAGCTGCGGAGTTTTCAAGCGCCACGGCTCACGGCTCACGGCTGCTCCACGTCGTCCTTGGGCTTCATGGCCGGGAACATGATCACCTCCTACAAGAGCCAACGCCACCATGATTTATATGCGCGAAAAGATCAGTCAAAAGTGGTAGGAATAAGAGAAACGCCACTGCTGTTGCACGTACCCGGATATGGGGCTTGCCTGAGAGCAGCATGACCAGGCGATCGATTCCAATGCCAAAACCGCCTGTGGGCGGCAGGCCATACTCGAGCGCAGTGCAGAACTCATCGTCCTTGCTGTGTGCCTCATTGTCGCCGCGCTGCTGGTCCGCCTGCTGCGCTGCGAACCGCTGGCGCTGGTCGAACGGGTCGTTCAGCTCTGTGTACGCATTGGAGAGCTCTTTACCCGCAACAAACAGCTCAAACCGCTCCGTAACACCTTCCTGTTCGCGGTGCGCCTTGGCTAGCGGACTCATACACTTCGGGTGGTTGTACAGGAACGTCGGATTCACGCACTTGGGCTCGACAAAGTGTCCAATAAGCTTGTCCACCAGCCGTGTGCATGTATGAGGCTTAGCACATTCCACGTTGTGGCGCTCGCACAGCTCCAGGAGCGCCGGAATTGAATCTACAAGATAAATACATGAGTATGCAGGCCTAATAAAAGGGTTACGTTCTTATCCTACCTGGTGAATTGACGTCCGGTAGCTCCTCGCCGAGGCATTCCTCGAGCGTTTCAAGGATCGGGAGGCGCTTGAATGGCGGCGTAAAGTCGATCTCCACCATAGCAGGCTCATCCTCCAAGCCCTCCGAAGACTCGTCCATAGGGTACTGAATTTTGTACGATCCAGTGACGTCTTTAGCGATACCAGAGATCATTTCTTCTGCAGTGTCCATGAGTGTGTTGTAGTCTGCATAAGCCTGGTAGAACTCGCAGATGGTGAACTCCGGGTTGTGCGTGGCGTCGATGCCTTCATTTCTGAAGACTTTGCCGATCTCAAATACGCGGTCGAAGCCTCCGATGATAAGCTGCTTAAGGAAGAGCTCGGGTGCAATACGAAGGTACAGATCCTTGCCAAGCGCCCGTGAGTTGGTCACGAACGGCTGAGCAGCTGCACCGCCTGCTGCCGAGAACAGCATTGGCGTCTCGACCTCGATAAAGTTGCGGTCTTCTAAGTACCTCCGAATTCCTCTCACAACCTTCGCACGCGTCTCGAAAATCGGACGCACGCCCGGATTCGTCAATAGATCCAGGTATTTCTTTCGGAAGCGGATCTCCTGTCCATGTCAAGCCAGGTATTACATCGATTAGTATGCTATCTCTATAAAATATCAGCAACCTTTGCTCTTACCGGTTCCTTGATGCCGTATTTGCTGTTCGGGAAGGGCTGGATGCAAGGTGCCAACACTTCCAATCGCCTCGGGATGATACTCAGCTCTCCTTTGCCAGACTTGCCCGGGAACCCCTTCACTCCGATGATATCACCGCGACGTAAACTCTCATGCAGCGCTCGAAACTCCTTCTTTGCCGCCTCTTTATCATCAGCAGCGTTATCACCGCGGCCTTCAAAGTGCTTCACCTCGGACAGAACTTGCACCGTGTGACCATCGCTTTGCAGATCCAGGAACACGAGGTTTTTGCTGGCATGGCGGATGGCAACCACGCGTCCTACAACGATAAACCTTCGTAAATATTTATAATTTAGTTGACATCAAGCAAATATTGCTTCGAACCTGCCAGTGCCACGGATTCCTCAGTGCATCGAGCTTTGGGTGCCAGGTCCTCGAACTTCTGTTGATATTCCTGCAGCGACATGCTCACGGGAAAGAAATGCGGGTACTGCGTGAACTTTGGGACATCGTGGAAACGTTCCATAGCTTCAGCCACCGATACGGTTGGGGCCGTGGATAGCAGACGCCGAGCAGAGGCACCATGGCGGAGCCACACGTTCCGCAGCATCATCGCGATTGATTCGCACAATGTTACTGTCAAAAAAACCGGGTGGACCACATGAAAGTTGCACTAAAATGTGCCAAAACCATTTTGAAGTTGCACTAAACTGGCAAGAATCGATAAAAGGCAACTTCCGTTACTGGCCTCGTTTAGAGTATGCCAACACCTCTTACGCCTGAGATGTCTAGACGGAGTTTAAGGGAGCGCGGATACCCGGCAACGGGCTTTCTGTCTCGATGTACACCATTCCATGGTATCCCGAGTCACTACCCGCTACGAACACGAGTACGCATGAAGCTCAAGTTCTCCAAGCTCGGCACAGCATGGGAGATCTTTCAGACGCTGTTCGCTCTATTGGTGTCTGCTGCCTATGTGATACAAACGTACATGCCACTAGATGGCCGCGTACCGACGTTTGATGCGACTGCAATGATAGTTTTTGCAGCCGACTATTTCCTCAATCTTTACTGTTGTGAGAACCGATGGCAATTCATCACAAGCGTCAATGGAATCATGGACGCGCTTACTATTTTTCCAGCTCTTGTGGACCAAATCGACGATGGGCACAGCAAGTCGTTGCCGTTTATCCGCTTCGTTCGGGTCATGCGTATGCTCAGACTCATCCGTGTCGTTCGTGTAGCTGGATCACAGACGGTATCTGCTGTCCAGAAGCAAGTCTACACTATTATCCTACTCACTACGTGTCTTATCTTCGTCGCTGCGGGAATATTCCACGCCGTCGAGTCCAACGACGGCGCTCAGCCTCATTTAACCTTCGGTGAGGCACTTTACTTTATCGTGGTTACCATCGCGACTGTGGGTTACGGTGACATTGCACCCGTCACGTCTGGAGGTCGTGCAGTAGCTTTGGGCGTAATTGTCGTGTCTTTCACTGTGATTCCCACCGAGATCTCGCGTCTCACGCATCTTATGGCATTGCAGTCACACTTCCGCACGACGTATCATCCTTCAGTGGGTAAGCCACACGTTCTGGTCGTCGGACATGTCATGGAGCCTCGCTGTTTGTTGAATTTCTTTCGTGAATTTTACCATCCCGACCGTGCATTGGGCTCTATGACGTCGTTTGCAGGCCCAGCAGGTGTACAACACGAGGTTGATCCATCGGTAGTTGAGCTGCCGTGTGTGATCGTCGGTCCAAAAGAGCCCACTGAGGAGATCATTAACCTGTTAGACCATCCGGTACTTCAGAATCGCGTGACGTACATCAAGGGATCAGTTATGAGTGAGGAAGATATGTGTAGAGTCGGAGCCGACGCTGCTCGAGCGTGTTTCGTATTGGCCTCCAAAGCCGCAGCAAACATCAAACAAACGGATGCTGAGACTGTGATGCGTTTACTGGCGATTCGCAACTACAACCCGGATTTACCAGTATACACGCAGATAGTGAGTCCGGTTTACTTGGACTATATCAGCGGCGTCGATGCTGATCAATTGTTGTGCTTGGATAAAATCAAGATCAGTTTGCTGGCCAAGAGCTGTCTGTGTCCAGGACTTGTCACGCTTATCAGCAATTTGTTCCGGTCTTCCACACTAGTAAACCACCAGATTCTTACAAATTGGGAACAAGAATATGCCGAAGGGATGGCACTGGAAGTGTACGCTACCACGTTGCCGTCTGTATTCCACGGACTCACCTTCAGCCAAGCATGTGAGCTTCTATACAACATATCGTACGGCGAAGTGATTCTGCTAGCAGTATACGAACAAACCAGCACTTCGTCCTCGAAAGCAACAACTCCAAAGTCAGGGAAGACGATACCGCAACTACGACGACAGTGCTCGTGGATGCATCAAGTGGATCGTCCTGCTCAGATGCTGAGTAACCCAGGTAGCTCCGTGATCATGCAGCCAGGCCAGTTAGTGTACGTGATGAGTGAGAGCAAGAAGCTCACACTTACGACGTCCATATCAAACGAGTTGAAGGCCTGGCTGGCTAAAGGTAACGTACTTCCAGCGAGAAGGACAAGAGCAAACATAATGTCCAAACGTCCAATGTCAAGGCACACTGGTCTTCGATCAGTTGGACAACTCAGCACTCCAGAGTCGGTAGAAACCAGATTGATGGACGAAATGCTCATTGAAGAGGCGATATATCCGTCCACAAGCGAAACTATCCGCAACCACATCATTGTCGTGTCAGATCTCGACTTGACATCCACCGTAGCGTTCGCCCAGATGCTGCGACTTGAGCGTCACGTACCTGGTAGTAGCGACTACCATCCCATCATTTTCCTGTCGTGGTCTTCGGCTAAAAGTGCAGTGGCCACTTGTCGAGAACTGCGAGAGTTTGACGACATTTTCATCATGTTGGCGACTGGAGACTCGAAACGCGAGCTTCTTCGCGCTAACATCCTCGATGCTAGTCGCTGTGTCGTTCTTGCGGATAAAGCAAACATCCAGGATGTCGATGGCGAAGCTGTGGACAGTCAGACAATATTCCACTACTTGGCGGTGCTGTCGATCCAGGCTGAATACGGCATGGACACTACGTCTGGTCTCATGCCAATGGTTGACTTGAATATGCCTCACACGATGCAAATTCTCGACTCCACACTGAAGAAACGCACGGCCACATCGTACCAGTATCGTCAACAACTTGACTCTCTCATGATCCATACGGCTCCGGTCTCCATGACAGAGCTTTCAAAGGTTCAAGAGCACTGCGTATCAGACGATGTCGGCGATATCAAACGTAAACTCGGCAAGGCTAACGTCGTCAAGAACATGTACTTGCGTGGGGCAGACAACATCATCAGTCTGGACCAACAAGTGAAGCTCAGCAAACGGATCAGCTCGAAGCGAACACTCATCAAACGCGAGCTCGAGTCCACTCGACGACATTACTTTGACGTGCGCAGATCAGCCTTGCTGCCATTCTTCGCGGCAGGCTATGGTTTTGCGGACGATATCTTCGACAACATGCTTTGTCAGAGTTTTTTCACACCTGGACTGATCCGATTAATCTACGAACTCCTCTTCTCGGAGAACGGCCGGCCTGCTGCGTTATCCGGGAATGACAGGGCAGTGTCATCGTGCACTGCAAGCTCGATAGTGCAGATCCCAGTGCCACTGAAGTTTGTACAGCGAACTTTTGGAGAACTCTTCCTCCATCTGCTCTCCACCAAAGAGATCGTAGCTATCGGCCTGTATCGCGGCACAGACACTCCATTCCAGTTGCCATACGTGGCCACGGGACCAGATAGCGACACAGTCTTGGTAGAAGACGATCTCGTGTTCGTGCTTGCACACCCAGACGCGCTTGACAGTAAGAATTCTGATCGACCACAGCACGAGAAAGCGCATCCAGCTCCCGGTGTGTCAAGCCACAATCACATAAAAATATACGAGAAAGGAGACATCAACACACCTTCAATAGCGGACGATCAACCATCGACACGCTTGCCTCCGCTGACAATTAACTCCAAGAGGACTACACGGTATGGAGAGAATATCAACTTACAATGAACTTTAACACTCGCGATACTTCTCGTCTCCACATTTCAGGTGTGAGCACTCAATCGCTCCCGTTGGTTGGACGGATAAACAGTGAACAGCTTCTCCAGAATGACTTCGTTGTTCGTGATCGTAGTTCCACCAAGGATGATTTGATACTTTGTGTTGTCGCTCAACGCATCGTGTACCTCTTGAATCTACAGTAACATTTCCCAGAGTTAGTGTACTTTACTACCATCTCCAGGTTACAAGAACTCACCTCTTCAAACGTGACGCCGCCCACCACAAACACAACAAAAACGTTTGCGTCTCCCAATAACCGGCTGCCATTGGTACCGCGTTGACCACCGCCGCTACCGCCGAATCCAAACTTGCTGAAGCCGCTCTTGAGGAGGTCAATACCAGCGCGTGTCAGCTGTTCGGACGCATCAACAATCTACACAGATCCCAAGCCAGAAAAACGGTACAAGAACGGCTTAATACGGCGGTGGAGTTTGCATCGATGGACGGACGTACGTGCTGGATTTCTGGAATCGAAGCCTCGGATGGGTCCACAATAGAACTGCAGAGTTTGGCGATCAATGAGTGCGGGGAATCCTTTGTCATCGACGTAACTTCTTCAGTGGTGACCTTCACAAACTGCTGCTCACAATCCTGCAGCAACAATAAAAAGGTATCAGTTGCGGTGTCAGCATACACGAGTGTAGCTTCTAAGCATTACCTTCAGAGGTTCCATCAAGCTTTCTACATAGGTTTCAATAACTGACTTCGCCTCTATCAGTTGTACACCATTGCGGCCAACTGAAACTTCTTTCGATGCGGTTGGCGAACTGCTACCATCATTCCAATCCCAGTCATCCCCTTCAGTATCATGATCCGTTTTGGCTTGTGTGTTGATGTATGGAGATAGCTGGGCGTATAGTTCGGGAAGTGCCGTTTGCACCGAAAACGGAGTCGTTTGTACCGCCTACAAGAGCAGCAAGTGTTAGTGATAGTTGGAGTTGCAACCAGCCTCTACAACAACCTGGTACCTGAAAAACGGTGTCAACAAGAGCTTTTTGAACCATCTGAATGGTAAAGTCTTCCAGGGGTGTGCCGGCCGAAAGCGCAAACGCGTTCACCAATAGTGTTAGTAAATCCTGCAGAGAAAGAAATCCCCCGTTATCTCCCGATGTCTCTGACTGGATTGCAGATACTTGGCGCTGCATTATGTCAGCCATTTCCGGGAGAATCCACTCGGTTCCTCCTTGCTTTCGAAGCTCCAGTTGACGCACTGCACGTTCGCGGCATTTATCCCATCGATTCTGCGATTGGTCCATCCGCTCCAACGCTTCCAAGACGATCACGCCCAGCTCGATCAGCGAGCTGTGTTCAAGGTTGGTAGGCTCACCAGCCTCCAGAATCTTGCTGATTCGACGCAGAACAACATCACGACCACGTACTTTCTCCCCTGGTCTACGCGTAACTGCTGCAGTCTGAAGCTTGCCCTGCTGAAGCAAAGTGTGTTCCACCGCTTGAAGCCGCTTGTCGAGATCTCGCAGCGCCAACTTGGCTGGTCTGAAGGCCAACGATCGAAACACGTTCGATCCGCTAGGAATCGTCGGGTGACACAAACTAGCGCCACCTTTCCACTGGATCTGGGAAACAAACTCCGATGGCTGATAGCCAGACGTGTCAAATGTTGCTGGTGTAATGGACGATATTGGCGTCGGCTTGCACCCGTGAAGAGGGAAAATCTCCGTCACGTTTGGTCGCTTCTATGGTAGCACATTAAATTGTTAGTAGAAAACCCTTACAAACCGACCAATACGATGAGTTTACTACGTACTGTAGCACAATCTTCAGTAGTGTCCTCTCCAGCTGTAGATTTCGTTGGCGTCTGGGGTAAAAGCGCAAGGATACGATCAAGAAGAGAGCTCCCAAACGAGCACGGCGAGGCCAAGTCAGCCGTCCTAGCATCCACAAATACACAAAATGTCACCCTAAAGTCCATACAACAGCCTTCATAGCTCAGTCTCACCGATCAATGATAACCATCGAGGCGGTCTGCTGTCCTTGTAGCATTTGAGGACTTGCCTCTTCTTCAAGCTCGTTCAGAATCCGTAGTAAAGTGTGTCCGATCTTCAGCGACGTCGCTCCAACAGCGAAAATGCGTTCCTTTACATCCAGCCGCGTTCCAAGCATCATCTCTGCAAGAGTGTATGCTAACAGTCTCATTGAGCGTCTGAAAGCACTCGGGATATGTTCAGGCAGTACGTCCTTGACGTGTTTGTACTTCTTCCCTCCATCCGTCGAGTTAAAACTCGCGCCTCCACGCCCCGTAGGCGAAGCAGGTGACGTCGTCTTGTCATCTTCCACCTGGTGCAGCAGCAACGGGAACGCCGACGCACAGGTCGGATGCGAGAGCACAAACAGCGACGGCTCCGGACTAAACGTCTTGGTCGACAGCAGCGGCACCACATTGAGCGGCAGATGTACTACCTGCACTCCGTTCTGGACAGTTATAGTCTCCTTTTTGGTCTCACTATCATTCCAGTCCCAGTCCTCGTCGTCTCCTGTTTGTTGCTCGCTCGATTCCGCTCCAATTTCAGTCTGAAACGTCGCGTTCTTGCTCAATTCCATTGCAAATTCCTCAAATTTCATGACTTTAGTCGCTCTGGCGCCTGTGGCGGCCTGTGCAGCGTCGCCTCCTAATTTACTGAAGTCGTAGCACTCGTGCGCCTTCTCCGACAGGCTGCTGCAGACTGTAAGGCGGTGGATGACGCCCATCGCCAGTAGCCGCTTCAACGCCGCTTCGTAGTCCCATAGGAAGCCCGAGAGGAGCAACGCTACGTGACTGACGCTCTCGTTCTCTTCTAGCAGCAGCAGGCGTCGCAATTCCTGGGGAGACGAACAATTGAGCAGATCCGACGCAGAAAGCACGTTCTGCACGCCCAAATCACGAAGTAACAGCGGCATAGCACCAGCCCAGCGCAAGCTCTCGACGCAGCCAGTCTCAGCCGCCACAAAGGCACCCTGTAGCTGCTCGGCAGCTTGCAGCACGCCGCCCAGGACCTCCTCGGCCACGTTCACCACGCTCATAGATCGTCACTTCCCCAAATGATCAATTTCTGGGTATTTTGTGGACTATTTTTTAGTTTTATGTTATGTGGACCACGTATTTTGGAACACTTTTTTTTGTGACGACCATTTTGACAAGCAACCAAGCACAAGCTTTCCGGTGCTCCTTTCGACGCAAGGACGATGAAGAAGGGTCAGGCGGTCATCTTGGGCTTCGGCGCGACGCTAGTAGGTGTAGCTGGGGCGTTGGGCATCTATCTGCCACGATACAGCACCATGGCGCAGAAGGGCCGCGAGCGTACGTCGCAATACCGCGAGGCTGTGGAAAAGGGTGATGCGGAGCCCGCACCAGAGAAACCATCGTCCTCCATGTGGAAGAACATCGAGAAGAAGTAACGCAGTCAGTGAGTACTTAGACACACCCACGAGCAGAGACGCTGGCTATAGTCGAGTTGAATACAGAGAACAGTTGATTCAAGATATCTCCTCTTCATTCCAGCAATCGGAACGCGTCAGCACCACTGATATCGTCGTCTGGAAGAGCGGACCAAAAGAACCCCAGCGCCTCAAGCTGCGCACGGTCGATCTCAATGAAATCAGCGAAAATTTTCCGTCGCAAGAAGCTCGTTGCCAACTCTCCTAGCTTCAATCCATGCGACTCCTCTGGCCACGGATCCTCTGATGGCACCACGAAGTTAGCAGGGACGTTGGCATGGCCATACACACGCACGTAAATATCCAACGCTGGGAGCACTGCATACTGCCACTTGGCTGCAAATACGTTCCATACAAACCCGATATTTTCGAGTTTCTCGTAGTCCCGTGCAACTTGTAGGAAAAAATCTCCTCGGTTCCGAATATTCCGCGCAATAAAACCGAGTCGCATGCCCCACATCGACTGTGGCCATGGCTCCTCTTCCGGCACGATGAAGTGCGTTTGGATGTTGCAGTTCCCATAGATTCGATGATACATTTCGAATGCTGGGAGAATGCTCTCTTGCCACTTTTGGTCGTGGCTATGGAAGTAAAAGCCCAATTTCTCGAGTTCCTCTCTGTCACGTTCCACATACTCCGCATACGAAGTGGCTCGAACCCGGTTCACCATCGCCCCTAACCGGTACCCGTGCAGTTCTCTCGGCCATTCGTCCTTCTCCTCTCCAGCCACGAAATTCTGGGGTACATCACAGTGACCATAAAGCTGTCGATATCGCCGAAGTGCGGGCATGAATAATACGTCCCAATTGTAGTCTGCTACCACCCACACGAACCCAATGTCGTCGAGGTCTTGAACCTGGCACGATGTCAATTTATCGCGATTTTGACGCAGAAAATTCACATGGGAGCCCAATTTCAGCCCCCACGTGGGTTTCGGCCATTGCTGATCTCCCTCGGGTACCACAAAATTGCGTGTCACTAGCAGATCGCCATGCATTTGCTTGAATGTCTTCAAGGCTGAAAGCGACATTTGTTCCCACTGGAAGCGCTTCCAGTCGCGAATCTGGGGGAATCCGACAGCATCCAATTGACGACGCACACTCTGCAACTCTGGTGAGATTTTGACGCTCGATAAATCGACGAATTTGCGGATCTCGCGGCCTAAATTGAGTCCTTGTGTCTCCTGTGGCCATGGGTTATCGATGGAATTCTGGGCTTCATTCTGAGGCACCTGGAACGTGTAAGGCACGAGAAAATGGCCGTTTTGCTCGTGAAACACTCGTAGAGCAGTGGCGAGCGACGGGAAGTGCTCTGGCTTGCGTCTGGAGCTCAGGAAGCGACGAGCCCCGATGAGCACCTGGCGCTGCATGCCATCAAATGAAAGTGTCACTAAATGATATTTATTTTTCAAATTGAAAAAACAAACTAAAGAAAAATTGATCATATGATTGGTTATAATTTTTTTTGCGAATCACAACAATGTTGAAATTGATTGCAGCAGAGTAAAAAAAATGAGCGGCACTGATGACAAGGAGGTGGCGGAGCAGCGCGCCGTCAACGTCGTGTCCACTGCAGTGTCTGTAGTAGCTGCGGTATTTCTAGGCGGAGGTATATTAGTATACCACACGTAAATCTTATTTACGTCGTCTTTACAGCCAGTACGCCCATTAAAAACCCGCTTGCTATTGTGATTTTGTGGATGCAGGCTTCTACTATGGCATGACCAAGCAGAAGAAAGCGCTGGAGGAGGAGGAAAAGAGTCTGGGCAAGCCGTCAGCTAGCAAGAAGAAGTTTGAGCCCAAGAACGCCACACTATTCGAGCGGAAACTGGCTCTGGACAAGCCTCTGGCACCCGGTACAGCAGCGTGGAAGGCGTTGCTAGGCGTGACGCTCGTCTCGATCACTGGCTGCTGCCTGCTGGTGGGCGGAGCTGCTGCCACTCTCGGAGTAACCAATGTGAGAGCCAATTAATTGCTCGTGAATGCGGAGAGGGAGAACGTATTGACTTTTTGCTGCTTGATCGGTAGATGAGGGAGCTTCGCCAGCGACTACAGAAAACGCCCAAGAATGTCGAGACCAAGCAGATTGACTTTGAGGGACTTGGAGAGGTGAAGAAGGAGATCCTGGACGTCATTGCCGACGAGGTGAAGCAGGATGAAGTGGAGGCAGCAAGAAAATAGACACACGGCGATCCCTCAACCATACCTGTTAGGCTGCTGTGTCTCCTAAAGTCTTCCCCATCATACTCAACCCTGAATCGCTTCGAGATATGTCAAAGCAGTGGTCGTACTGAACAATCCCGGAATCGAGCGGGGCTTTGACGTTTTGCCTTCTCTTCTCGATGGTGAGTGAACCGCTGGATAAGTTCACCCTTGCGCTCAATAATCTTGTCTTGAGCATGTGCTCGCCTCCTGCAAACAACAACCAGTTGTGTCAGAGCAGAGCTAAACTCACCAAACAAAACAAAAGAACCAACCGGAGTCGCTGTAAGTTAGCTGAAATGTATGCCGTCACATCCCCTACGAAGGTTTGGACGAATGTACAGAGCTGTACAATCTGCTCAGAGGTCATTCCAATCGACAGATCTTTAAGGGCAGCTTCGGCTTGTGCACGGTGGTCAACAATCGCTTGTTCTCGATCAGTGAGAACCGCATCCGACACGATATCACTAAGCTGTGAAGGTTCAGATAGCACAGAGGTAGAGATCGATCCTTTTAACCCCGTTGCTGGAGCTTCCTGAATAAATGGCAGGAATCCCGAGTTACCGGAGCCTGTTGCACTTGTATGGGGCCGTTGATTCTGAAAGATAGAAGACATGATAGCAGGGGTACGCGACGGTGACGAGGCTCGAGGTTGAGCAGTAGTAACATTCAAAGTGCTCATGTGTTGTTGACAAGTCTGAAGCGCTTTCCACGTCGTGATAACCGCTTCTAAGATTCTTTTGAGATCGTCCGAGAATTCTTGTTGCATCTTGATCTCTAGCTGAGTTCGCCAGGACTTGTATTCCAGTCTCCTTTCTTCCAACAGAGCACCCACTTGCTCTTTTAACTTTGTATTTTGTTCTGTCACAGTACCTAACTCCTGCTTGTACCGACCAAGCTGCCTTTCCATTGTTAAAATCGTCAACTGACTCCGTTCAATGTCTGCGTTTTGTCGAGTGTTAGAAACCGTGAGCGTTGTCACCGTCTTCTCCAATTTCTCATTCTCACAACGTAAAATTTCGGTTTGTCGGTCGATCTCAATCTGAATGTTCCGACGCTCTAACTCAATTTTTGCCATGAGTTTCCTCCACTTTTCTTTATCATGAGTAACTTCAGATTCGTTCTGAAGCAAACGCTCAATCGCCTGATCTCGTTCTCGTTCCAGTTCCATTTGGTTCTGCTTAGCAATCCCCTGGTCCAGTTGAGCCTCTTTGGCTCGCTTGCGTGCTACATCTCGATCATGAATCGCTTCATTACGCAACCTCAATGCCTCTTCCTCACGCTCTCGACACTCTTCTTGTATCTGTTGCAACTCAGCAATGACTTTCTCGGCCATTTTCCAGCTCTGCACTGCATTGTTTCGCGCTGTCTGCTCACAAACCAGTTCACTTTGAAGATGAGCATTTTGAATATGCAACGCATCGCGCTCCTTAGTAAGAGACACCACAGCACTTCGAAAATCCTCGACTTGGTTGGCCAGTGACGCGCAGTCTTCCACAACTTGAGCACGCAATACCACGAGTCGATCTCGCTCGATTCGAAGCTGTTCACGCTCCTGTTTAGCTCGTTTGAGCGATCCAACGGCGTGTTCGTACTCTAATTCGCAGTTTTTGAGCTGCTGCTGAGCCAAATCTCGCTGTGAAATCGCGATATCGCGCTCCTTTTCGCATGTGTGTTTGCCTCCGTAGTGCCGGAGCTGCTGTCCCATCTCAAAGTGTCCCCAATGCATGGCCAAATCCAGAGGTGTGTGGCCGTTCTTGTTCTTCTCGTTCAGCGGAGCTCCACGGCGAATGAGCTCCTCCATAATCTTGGAGCGATTCCAGAGCGACGCTGTATGCAGCAATGTATTCCATCCCTGATCTTTGAGTGTGGCAATTTTGGCACCAGCAGCCTTGAGCTCGTGGAAAATTTGTATGATGTAGCCGTCTGTATCGTCGGCATCCCATATCGCTTCGTTATCGAACAAATCGATGATCTTCTCTTGGGTAGCAGCATCAAGCTCACTCTGCTGCTTCGATGACATCTCAAGCAGAAAATAAAAAGAAGATCAACTCAAACTTAAATTATCCTATATTTATCAAAGTTTATTGGAATATCGTGGAGACCAGTGCGGGTGTTCATCACTGCTGTGAGCCCCGCAGCATTTGCTGATGCTCCAGCTTCCACTGCACCACATTATTTTTTAATTCAATTGAATACGTCTCCTTGAACAAGTGCTTAGTAGATTCAAGTGCACCTGCTCCATGGTCGCCGACGTGATTCCGATCTGCACCCGGACGTCTGCACGGTGCTGAGCGAGTCTCGCAAGCTCGCGCTCCGTATTCTACGCAAAATGTAGTAGTTTATTCACTTCATTGAGCATTGACAAGCATCGATGTCTTCATACCTCTCGCATCCTCGCACACCGTGCTCGAAACTCCGCCAAACGAAGGTCTTCTTGATTCAAACCGACAAGTAAGCAACAGCACCAACTACAGTCTCCAGCATAACACGCACCTTGTTCAGCAGTCGATTCCGGCGTCATTTCTGGTTCTTCCTCATCAGTCTCATGGTCGTCGCATGGGTGGTTCTTCATTGCGGCCGTTTAAGACCAAGAGACTGTTCAATTATGGACAAAAGAAGGCGTAAAAGAGGGTAAAATGGTGCATATTAAGGGTTACTCGTTCCGAAACTAAACTGCTTCGTTCATAGCTAAAGGGTCTCCACTTGAACCGAAGCTCCTCAGCCACTGTAGTGCAGATTTAGTTGGTCTTTCGGCCATTCACGTCGGCAATGAACTTGGCATACAGCAGACTGTCACGACCCGTGTGCATATTGGCCATCGCCAATATCGCCATGAGCAGCACAGCGCCAAGCAGCACCGACGTCCACAGGATGATCTGGTACTCAGCAATGTCGGGCATCGACACGGCGCCAGGCGCAGTGGAGTTACCTGTGGACGTCGAGTTGTCCTTGTCTTCCCAGACACTTCCACTGGCCGCAGCCAGATCCTCCACCTCTTCTTCATCGTCTTCTTCACTTTCCTCACCCTCTTCTTCTTCATCATCGTCGTCGTCGTCTTCTTCTTCGTTCGAAAGCTTCGTCACCAGCTTCCGATTACGACGTGAGAGCGCAGACGTCTCGTCAGTGATAGTGGGCAATGTGCCCGTCATTATCTGAGCGGCGACTGTACGCTCGGTCTTCATGAGTTGGGCCAAGAACTCAGTCACTGTGGCCGCCATGGCCTGTTGAGCAGCCTGCTGCTTGTCTCCCTGAAGCCCCGAGAGCCCCACGAGGAACAGTTTCTTGCTCTGCGAGTCCTTCAGCTCCGTTGTGAGCTGCATCACCTGTGCTAGTTGCTGGGCGAAGGCCACGTCCTGCTCGTCACTGGCACTCAAGAAGCTGTTGGCCTTGAGCACCTGTAGCACCAATGTCGAGTCCACTTGGGGCCTTTCAGCGCTCATACTGGCGCATAGTGCGGTGTTTCCGGCACAATGAGTGGATGATGGGTATTTGGCACTAAATTCCTGTGCTACAGCCGCAGGAACCTTGACGTTAGCGGGTTGGGCCGGGTACAGCTCATGGAAGGCTTTGGCTCCGTTTAGAGCCGCGTTAACGGCTTCTAGAGTGGCCGGAGACGCGTCCTCCAATAGAATCATCGCGTATGCATCACTGTGCGTGAAGATATCGGCCTGTAGCGGGCTCTGGACCGCAGAACGCGATGAAATGCTGCCTGTACTGAGTCCAAGGGAGTTGAGCGCCAAATCAGCCATCCCGGCGGCGGAGAAGGCCCCGGAAGAGCGCGTTTCGTGCCATAATGGAGACGATGACTTGCCCAACACCAACATTTGTTCCGCGGAGGCGTCGGAGGCCGCGAGGGCCGTCGCCGAGAGCAGCAATAGTGAGCGCATGATGCGACGATTGACCCTTTGGATCTATCTGAAGAATAGAATGAGGGCAAAAACTGCCAGCATCGCTGAGGAGACATCGTATTGGCTGAAATAGTCAAATATGTAATGGGACTATTAAATAGTCCCTTTTTACCAAATCAGTCACTATTTTGTACATTTCTGATTCCATCCAAATTTAGTCCGATCATAAGTCCCACATTTTGCGCTCCACATTCACCGATACGCCACGTACTTGACAATGACACACCCGACCGACATGTTAGAGCTCGTTCCAGGCCCCACGCAGATGCTGCCCAATGTTCTGGAAGCTCTGGGAACTGCCTGCGGATCGTCTGATCTGGATCCTGCTTTCTGGGACGACTATCTTGCTTTGGAACGCAATCTACAGGAATTCCTACATGCCGAGAGCTGCAGCGTGGCTATTCAATCGGGCGAGGCTATGCTGGCGTTGTGGGGCGCTCTGAAGAGTACTCTAAAGCCTGGGGATGTGGTGGTGTGTGCTGCCAACGGACTGTTCGGTGAGGGCTTCGCAGACATGGCCAAGGCTTTTGGAGCAGATGTGCGAGTGGTCAAGTGCGACTGGCGGAAGACCATCGACGTGCAGGCTCTGAACGAAGAGATCCGTCGCTCCAACCCCAAACTGGTCACTGCAGTACACTGTGAGACGCCCAGTGGTGTGCTCAATAACCTGGAAGGTGTTGGGGAGACGGTGGCCAATGAGACCACTGATGGTCTCTTCTTGGTGGACTTTGTGTCGAGTGCAGGAGGTGCGCCATTGAATGTCGACGCGTGGAAGATTGACTTAGGTCTATTGGGACCGCATAAAGCACTCTCTGGCCCTCCTGCATTGGCATTTACTACCGTGAGTGAGAAGGCTTGGAAGCGGATCAATGAGGTCAAGTACGTCGGATACGACGCGCTCCAGCCGTTCTACCGGGCTGCACTCCAGGAACCCAGACTGCTTCCGTACACGCATAACTGGCAGGCTATCCGTGCAGCTCTCGTTGCGTGTGATAACATCAGACAGGAGGGTGGAATTGAAGCCGCAATTCGTCGACACGCTGAAGTGAGCGCCTTTGCGCGTTGTGAGGTGCAGAAGACGCTGGGACTGAAGCTTTACGGCGAGGAGAGCGCAGCTTCTCCGACTGTGACGGCAATTGAGCTTCCGGAAGGCTGCGACTGGAATGTGCTACAGGAGGAACTTCGTGCGCAGAAGCTGCTGGTGGGTGGATCGTACGGACCTCTAAAGGGCAAGGTACTTCGTCTGGGTCACATGGGCTCCCAAGCGAACAAGGAAGTCGTGGACAAGGCGATCAAAATTATTGGCGCTGCACTCGAGAAGATAAAGTAGATAGAAAGAGGTGTTTGCATTGATAGTCAGTTCTTCTCTGTGGCGAGAAGCAGTGGATTATCGTGCTGCTCTGGTTTGAAGTCATAGTGTATCAAGCAAACCTGCCATTAAGACACTTCGTGAGTCTGGGCGGTACGTCTCGTACTAATACAGCAAGCCTACCACTTCGGGCTCGCCTTCGGGCGCACCTTCAATTCCATACTCTGCCAAAGTCATCATGTCGTGTCTTAACTCATTGGCCTCGGAGAAGTGTCCTCTGCAGATCTTGAGGTCCATGATCGGGCCATGCTGCATTTGAATTTGTTGCTGGGACCACACGACCGTCATGATGTTACTGAAGAGCATAGGGATTCAATTATTCGCAGTTAAACCACCTTGATGGCGAACAACCGTGTGGAGGTCTTTGTGCGGAACTTGAAATTAAGGTAGCTCCAGTTGAGTAGCTAGCAAGAAGGAATAAGCATGAGCAAAGACATTTATATGTTAGTCTGCAAATAACCCCCCAGTTTATCGGTGCGTTGGCTTACCCGCATATCGAGCGTCACGTAGTGTACTGGGTCGGCCTCGATGACAATGGGAGGAGCATTATCAAACATCTATTCAAGAGACATCAGAAGCACAGGATAAGTAAGTTGATAGGCCAGCGATTCTGGTAGTTCTAAGCGTACAGAGGCTACTTCGACGGCAGTGTCGGCTGCATCACCTCCACCAGAGCTAGCCTTGCTCTTCTTGCCCTTGGCCTTCTTCTTCGGTGGCATAACCGTTTTACGACAGTGCCTCAAAGAACGGAATCTCGTTCTCGACAAAATTATCAACAAAAATAGTTACTGTATCGTTTCTAAGAAACAATCCAACAGAATGGTAATCATTTCGATGCCACAATCAAGGCCATCTCCACAGTACGTTGTCATAAGCACCAGAACACAAGAACAGATTGGGCTTGCCGTGTGAGTCGGTGAGTATGCGCTTGCTCGCGCTTCGACTCGAAGCCCTCGAGACAATGCAGCTGATCACCGCAGTGGGGGCCATTTTCCACGAGTCTGTCACACAGGCCAGAAAACGAGCTACTACTGAAGGTAAACAATCGCTATTACATTATGCTAGGTACTTTTAGCAGAGGGCGTGGACTGTGCTACATGGCCCAGTGAGCCTGGACCACTGGTCAATCACAGGCTGTGATTCACAGCTTGAAGATGCCTCACCAACGCCGGTAAGCCGTTGTTTGTGGAAGTTCTTGCTTTGAATCGCTCCAGCCGAACGATGCTGAACTTCAGCCTGAATCGCTCCAGCCGAACGATGCTGAACTTCAGCCTGAATCGCTCTGACGAGATCCTGTATGCATTGTACCCGATGATGATCATTATGATCACACTCAAACGATGCGACATACTGCGAGCAGTGTTACATGTACTAATACAGTTGATTCTTCCGACGAGGGACAAAAACCAATGTGGCGTCCTTATGAGCAACATGCTGAGGCACATCGAGATGTCGTCACGAGAAGCTAACTTTCTGTTAAATCGTGCGGAGCTTCGAGAGAATAGACAGCTTGTTAGGATGCAACAGCAAGCTCTCCCACGAGACCCATTTTCGAGGATAGTGCGAAAAAATGTTTGGGAGGCACAACGCTTTTCATCGGCGTGGACGTCCGTCGGTTGCCCCAGCGGCGCTTGTGTATCTGTACTTGCTACACTCTCGAGCCAGCGCGTTGTCATCCGTCGAGTCAATCTAAGGAACGAATTTGTAGACGCACAAGCGTCATGGTAAAAAAAATTGATGACTCGTTCAATACTTTTGCGACCAAAACCTCTGTAGGCTACGAAATCCAGCATGGATAACTTGTCCAAAGTAAAATGGCTTGCTGGATTGTGAGCAGCGCAGTTAAACCACAGCGAAAATAACGAAGGCATAATTCGTAGCCGCTCAAACTCCGATGGAGAGATACGCGAGTGTCGGTAGCCACACCTGCACGTACACAACGTGCGACACTCTCACGGTGGTGAACCTCGCCGCGAGGTACACTTTGCGACCGCAGGTCCTGTTCAACGCTCTGCTGTGTTTGGATGCTCATGCCTCGACTGGCAGAAATCTCGCCCGAAAGCAAATCTCTGACGACCTGAAGTTCCTACGTTCTACTGAAAAAACATAAAAACGCAACTGGTGCCAAGCTGATGCCAATAATGACGCTCCTGTCGGACCGACAGTCGACGGGCGCGCAATCGTGCAGGTAATCGAAGTTGGGTGGACAAAGCTCTATGTTCTCCGGATTATGAGCCCGACGTGGATCGAGCGTTGTGTAAGGTGCAGGTCCACGTATCATTCCTCAATTTACTTCAAACCTGTAAGGCGAAGCGCTCTTTTGCAATGTTCGCTACGGCAAGACAACAGTCACCAGCACCATCGGCTCTACCCGAATCGGTCGCTTGGCTCGAGCACCTGACGCTCGAAATGACTTCGACCATCAACACCCGGCACGGGCTGGGCAAGCGTAATGTGCAGTATGAGCTCCACATGATCTACCAAACATCCAAGAATGAGACCACGTCATGGACACTTTCCCGGAGTTTCGACGAGTACCGCGATCTGCGAAGAAGGCTAGTGAAGGCTCTACGACTTGGCCATCGGTGCAATGCGGAGTGCAAGTGGCTGGGTAACGTGATCAAACATCACTTTCCTAGGGCCTCGCTGTTCTGCAGGAGCTGCCCTACTGGAGTGGAGGGCACTCGAGTGGCATTGCTACGTATGCTTAACACGGTGAAGGCGTCTTTGGTGAACCACGGCAACCTTGGATGCTCCAGGATGAGAGACGACGTGAGCAAGGTCTTCACGCTGTTCGTGTCTTGTAACAGCACGAGTAAGCATTCGTCCATTGTACACTCGTCTACAGCGTCCACGACGTCGTCACTGTCGTTGTCCCCCAGCAATTTCGAACGCTCGTCAACGTCAGCGTCCCTGACGTCAGACGAAGAGATCCAAGAGGTAGCTCTCGAGTTCGACGACTTCCCTTGCGGAAACTTTTCACGGTGTGAGTGCGGCGCATGCCGATCAAGCTTGCATTAGATGGAGACAATTACCTAGACTGCCAAATGTACATTAAACGAAGTCAAATATCAGCACGTTAATGACATTTTATACTTTACACATTGATGCAATAGGAACCTGCTAATAACCTAACGAAACCCATCGCAAGTTGTAGTATGGTATTTCCCGGTCCCTGTGGCAAGGAAAAGCTGCAATCAATTGCTTGCGCTGGATGTCCACCCGCAGCATCGACTGTCACATCCAGTCTGTGCTTCAATGTAACCACGCGTTTGGATGTGCCGCGCGGTGCTGTGCACTCCGCACTTGCAAGGCGAGAGCTGCAAATGCTGCAAGTTGCAGTGTATCTGTAGACCAGCTTTTGAAATAACAGGGATAACTACGGAACGTCATCTCTGTGGGTCCGGTCAAATGGGTAAGGTCCATTTTTCATTCGCATTCCCGCTGCAACGCAAGGAAACACAACATCAGCTGTCGAGTAAAGCAAAGCTTTAGATTCTTCAATAAAGATGGATTGTGTGCCAGCCCCATCAACACAACCAGCTTCAATTGCTAGGTACGCGATTTTTTAGTTGACGAGCGGTGGCCTCATGGGCCGCATCCCGCCCGTGATAACGGTCCCTGTGGGGCACTTCTCGCCTGAATTGCCTTCTAGAGACATCACCAGTCGAGCTGCCGTCTCGCTTCGACCTGCAACGCCATCTCGGAGCAACTTGCAGCCCCGCAAGGTGATTTCATTGTAGGCTAGATTGATAAAGGTTAACGTCGTGTTTTGCTGCAGCGACTTTGCCAAAATTCCTGCCGCGCTGTCCGACTTGAGACCTGAGCACGTCTACAGCAAACAGACTACCTGAGTCAATCTTTCTTTAAAACAATATTTATGAAATGCATCAATCTTACCAGATCGATACTGCGAAGGCTGGTGTTATCAGCCAGAGCGTAATAGAACTCTACAACTCCAGGAGGTTCGAGAGGGCAGTGACTCTAGTACAGCAAAGCGCAAAAGAAAATGATCAGTACACAAACGATCATAGAAAACTACTTATGTATGAATGATAGTTACTCACCAAGTCGAGAGTAACGAGTGTGCGTGTGGTTTTTACGAGCTGACCCAACGCACTCCCCACTATCGATTCTCCTCCTAAGCAGTCCTGGAAGAGTGCTGTCTCCAGAAAAGAACTAGCCTTAAGAGCACGCACTGTTGCCAATGCAGCTACCTCATCCAGTTTGTTTTCACGATAATTCAGGTATCGTATGGACGCATTTCGCTGTAAACCGCGAGCAATGCTCATGTTTCCTTCACTTGTGAAATTGTTGCAGGAGATGTCTAAGTACGTCAGAGATCGCGTGTGGCTCAGCATATGCGCAAGATGAGTTGAAGTCTCGTCCGATATGCCAGTATTGCTTAGCAACAGCGTTCTCAGCGTTGAGTTGAACGGTCCGCTATCATTGTGAGAATCTCCTGATCCATCGGACATTGTCGTGTGCCTTCGATTAGAAAGTCGCGCTTTGAGTTTTTCTTCCTCCGTTAGAGCTTTTGGTGACAGTGACTGAAGTAGATCGATGGTTGTCTTATCCCCGATCGCATTATGGCTGAGCTTGAGCTCGCGAAGTGCGTAGTTGGCTCGCATAGTATCACCGAGCCATGGAGTGATACCGTCCCTGCCGATCCGGTTATGCATTAAATCAAGCACTCGAAGATGCGAGTTTGTAGCTAGGGCCTTAGCTAGAGCAGTTGACCCAATCTCACCGATGGCATTGTAGCTGAGCGTGAGTTCCAGCAAACAGCCATTGTGCATCAGTGCACTAGCGAGCAAAGCAACGGCAGCATCCTCGAGATGATTTCCACTCAGCGACAGTGTTGTGATGAAGCGCTTGAAAATGTATACAGTCACATTCGTGTCAGATCCAAAAACACTCTGGTACCGCGTGAACTTACATTGGTTGATAGACCTCGACTGAGCTGCGTCATGATATCCATGTCAACGTGACTGCCTCGGAGGTCAAGAACTCGAATCGGTGCAGCGTGTTTAGATTTAGATATTAGTTCGGATGATCTTCCTCCAGCTGTGTTGTCGTCGGTGGTATATGCGTTTTGTAGTGTCAATGTTGAATCCATAAAGCTGCCCTGTCATTCAACAACAAGCGCAAGTTCAATTTATGGTAAAGTTCGACCAGAAAAAATGAATAATACTATACCCCTGGTGTTTCCACGATGTTGAACCCCTGCAGACAATAAGTTAGCTCCTTCGACTCGATAGTTCACTACAACGCATTTTACCGCTAAATAGGCTGTGCCGGACGGGTGCGAACAGATCAAAGTTCCGTCGTGGCTGCGGACTACCAAGCAAACAACCTTTCGACTCCGTTGGCTAACAATGTTAGCTAAAAACAAATGAAGCAGTGCTGACATAAATTACCTTTCCAAAGCACGTTTCAATACTTGACTTCGTTGGAATGGAGCACTTCCACTTCAACGCTGCGTGGTCATAAACTACAGGATTCCTCTTCGTCAGCAGATAAAGTGCTTCATTCACGTCCGAGCACACGCCTTGTCCTTCATCACTCTCCTCGTTTCCAGTTATCACTATCATAATGTCCTCAAGTCTACAGCTACACGTCTCAAAATATCCACTCGCCGAACAGAATAAAGCATCATGTATTTTTTTCTCGTGGATAAGTTTCATTTGTAACCCTCATCAGACACATAGAGTATCGTGGTTTGCAAGTTACTTACCTTCGTTCTTCCAGTGCTCCACGAGTGCCTTGAACAAGCCATCCTGTTTCTTCTGCAGTGCCTTGGGAGTGTCAAATTCTCCAACCCCACCACGCTCCATGACCAAGATGCGATCTGCGTCGAGAATCGTATTGATGCGGTGGGCAATCGTGAGGCACGTGCAGTCACGGAACTCCTCGCGGATGCTGCGTTGGATCTTACGGTCCGTCTCCGTGTCGATCGAAGCGGTCGCCTCGTCCATTAGGATGATACGCGACCGCTTGAGCAAAGCACGAGCAATGCATAGTAATTGGCGCTCACCCACGCTGAAATTCGAGCCCTTCTCATCCACTGGACCATCCAACGCCGACACCACGTGCGCGAGGTGAGCTCGACGCAGTGACGTCCAGATCTGCTCGTCCGTGTACTGGTCAAAAGGATCAACGTTGCTGCGCACTGTACCTGAGAAGAGAACGGGGTCCTGGGGGATAATAGAGATCTTGTTACGCAGCTCGTGCAGTCCGATAGTGCTGATATCCAGTCCGTCGATGACAATAGAGCCGCTGTCCAACTCCACCAGACGCATAAGAGCCACCACGAGACTCGACTTGCCAGCTCCGGTACGACCCACAATACCAATCTTCTCCTGAGGGCGGATCGACAGAGACAAGTTACGCAGCACACGCGGTAGGCCAGGACGGTAGCGCAGATTCACATTGCGGAACTCGATAGCTCCAGCAGAGGGCCATTCCTGAGCGGGAGGAAGCTTGCCAACACTTGTGAGCTCGGCTTCCGTGTCCATGATCGTGTAGTTCTTGATACGCTCCACTGACACCATCTGTGTCTGGAGCTGGCTGAGCATGCGAACAGACCAGTTGAGCGCCTGGGTGACACTAAACGCGTAAGTAAGCGAGACACCTGCAAGCCCAGCGAAAGCTGCTCCGCGCTCTGGGTCCGAACTGTGTGCTAGCACAGCGGTTAGAGCTGCAAAGGCTGCAATAAGTGTACCGGCAAACTCGAGGCGAAGAGCAAGCCAGCAGTTGACTGCAAAGTTGAGAAAATAAGCGCGCTGGTTTTTGTCAATCAGTTCCTCGTTCTTCGTAGAAAACTGGGTCTCTGCGTGGTATGCACGAATCGTCGGCAAGCCGTCCAACGTCTCGGACAACAGAGCAAACACAGGCGAGCGGCTGATGGAGTCCAAACGCTGCAGCTCGCGCGAAGACTTGATAAAGTACCGCTGTGAAATGTAGTATCCAACCAGCACAGGCAGCAGAATGATCATGAAGATCGGCGTCACATACGAGATCGTCGCCAGAGTCACCAATACACTAATAAACGTATTAAGCAGCATGCTCCAAGTGGCAGGGATGCTTTCGTCAACGGTGTACACGTCCTTGGACAATCGGTTCACAATACGACCCGTGGGCGTCGTGTCAAAGAAGGAGGTTGGAGCACGTAGAATGCGAGCAAGAAGGTTCTGGAACAGCGACTTACTGGCACGCAGACCGCCCTTGTAAGTGGTGATAGCACGAATGTACAGCGCCACGGCGTACGCCAGGTTGAGAGCCATGTAGATGTACACGTAGAACATCTCCGACTCCTTGTTCGCAGGACCGTCCTTAGGCTGGGAGTGCTCCGACCAGAACGATAGCCACCACGTGGACAGCAGGTTCACACATTGAGTGGCGATGAAGATAATGATCACGACTAGACCAGCGAAAATTCCACCGAACGCCATTATCCAAGTCTTGTAAACTTGCCACGCCACATCGCCCACAGATCGATCCTCGTCGGTCATCAGCTGTGCTTCCATACCTACCTCACTTAGCGAACGCTCACTGCGCACAGACGAGCGGCTCAATCTCCGAGCAAGACGTTCGGGCGTCGGGTTGTCCTCTTCATCCTCTTCCAACTCATCCACCGAGATATCATCTTCAATCGTTTGAGAGTCTTGCTGTTCGTCTTGGTCCTTGTACTTAGCCACAAGATCCATGAGGAGTCCACCATCCTTCTCCATGAGGTCTTCATACGTACCATTCTCCACAATCACGCCGTTTTCCAGCACCACAATTCTGTTGCACTCGCTCAGGAATGTCAAGCCATGCGTAACAAGAATCACGAGTTTGTCCTTGAGGCAAGTCTTGATGCACTCCTTGAAGATGTCATGGCCAACGTGGCTATCAACTGCAGACAAAATGTCGTCCAGCAGGTAAATATCTGCATCCTGGTATACAGCGCGAGCAAGAGCCACGCGAGTACGCTGTCCGCCACTGAGATTTATGCCCTTCTCGCCAATCTCCGTCATATCTCCTCCAGGGAGCACAGCCAGATCCTTTTGCATTGAGCTGACGCGTAGCGCCTCGGCATACTTAGCCTCGCTAAACGGAAGACCAAAGCAAATGTTTTCACGAACTGTAGCGTTTTGAATAAACGGCTGCTGCGAAACGTAGGCCACAGATCCACGTAGATTAACATCACCGCGGCTGCAACGAGCATCACCCAGAATTCCACCGAGAAGCGTAGATTTTCCGGAACCCACATGGCCAACGACAGCAATCAAGTCACCTGGACGAGCCTCCAGTGACACACCCTGCAGAACGGGAAGGCTATCACCTCCCAAAACTTCCTTGTCCAAGATCGAGTCCTCCTGCAACAAGCTGTCCTCTTCCTTTAATCCCGTTGGAGCTCCCGCAGCTGACGACACCTTCGGTGCCGTATCCCACATGAAATCAGCATTGTTCACGCGTACACCAACGCCGTCGAGATCGCCTGGTCCAACCTTCTCGCGCTCCTCTTCCTGGAAGTATGAGCTCAAGCGGTCAATACTCACACTTGCCTCAACAATCGAGTTCAGTACTTGCGGCAGCATAAACAACGGGAAGCGGAGAATGTTGAACAACGCCAGCGATGTCAGAGCAGTGCCCACGTCCAGCGTGTTGCCCAGTTTAACGTAAGTGTAGAACGACGCCACTGTAACAAGTGAAGGAATCGCCGAGAAGAGTGTCATGGATCCACTACGCGCATAAATGTACGTGCGCAGCTTGCTGAGCTCCTCGCTTCGGTATTCCAGCACGCGCTTGGTGAATGAGTGCTCCCACGCCTGCAACTTGATCACCTTCATTCCCGCCAGCACTTCATTGCAAATCTTGATACGTTCGTCTTTCACCTCCATCAACTTCAGCTGCAATCGTCTCATAAGCTTCGAAATCCCCGCCGTAACTGGCAGCATCAAGATGATCACAGCCACTCCAGCAAACGTCGCGGGACCGATCTGCTTCCACAGCAAATAACAGGCCACCACAATCTGGAAAATGGAGAACCACACACTGTTGATATACGTCGAGAGCTCCTGCAGTCTCTGGGCATCGATACTCATCAGATTGGTGATCTCTCCTGTCGTCTTCTTCTGTCTCGCCGCGGCAGACAACACTAAGCTCTTGGTGTACACTGCAGTGCAAACAGCAGATCTCACTCTCATACCAGACTCAAAGCAATGGAAGAAGTAGTTCCTCAACAGGAAAGACTGCATCACGCCCGACACGAACACAATGCCCGCATAGATCAGACCTTCACTCAGAGGAGCGTCAGGGTTCTGCAGGTACGCTATGATCTCCTTAATCAACATGGGCCCCACAAACTGCAGCGAGTCATGGACCAACTTTAGCAGACCAGCCTTGGCGATCTGGCCACCGAAACAGGATGCCAGCGCCCAGGATAGGCTGGGCTTGCCACTGGGTTTGTTGCACTGCTTCCTCCAGGCCTCTTGGAACTCCGTGGACACCTCATGCGCACGGTTAGCCGGGTCTAGAAGATACAGGTCGTCGTGCTCCAGTGGTCGCTGGTTGCCCAGTTCCATGAGCGGCGTCACCCACGAGAAGAGAGCCGAGGAGATGCAGGTTGCATCCTGAGACGGGTACCGGTCGCCCAGACCTGAGAGCGGACTAGAAGAAGGGTCATGGCGGTTCACCGACACGTGTATGTCCTTGAGAAGAGGGCGCTTCTCTTCCTCCGCCAGCGCCTGCGCCTTCATCACCTGCAGCTTGCCAGCCATCACCTCGGAGTGCGGACTTGAAGGCGAATGCGGAAGTGCGAAGGGTAAAGGGTCGTTTTTCAGTTGGTGTGGAAACACAATGCAGAGTGATGGTTTTGATTACGACGGTTGGTGTAAATTATGTGTTGGACACAAAAGAGTGCAGGGTACATTTCGTAACCCATCGCTGTGTAACCCTTTCCGGAGCAAAATGGAGCAATACCTGCTGCAGCTCCCGAAGCGCCTGGCGCAGGAGGTACGGGAAGGTATCGCGAATGGCGACTCAGCGAACGTGGACATGGTGGCAGGAGGTGCGTGTGTGACGTTATTTGCCGTCCTTACACCCGCTAGAGGGATGAAATAAGCGAAAAAAGAAAAGTTGGAAAATACATACGTTGACGCATTTTGCGGTGCTGTTTGATGCCTTTTCCAGCGGATAACAAACACTTTACACTGCATGTGAACGGCAAGAAGTATCCTGCAAAGATTGGTGCGTTGTTAGTGGTCAAAAGGTGACGTTAGCTGCACGTGTTGACGTTGACGGGCTTGCAGCACAGCTGCCGACCATTTTGGAGACGCACAAGACCTACGACGACAACTTCTTCTACAAGAGCGGTGAAATCGGACAGGTGCGGATCGACCAGAGAGGATAAGATGATTCTGGTGGCGTATTGAACTAACGAATGTTTGTGATATTGTCTGGCGATTTTAGATCTTCGTGGTGACGGACAAAGAAGAAGAGAAAAAGTTACTAGAGATGCAGGACGAAGTGCCAAACGGGATAACTCCTCCAAACACCAACGTCATCAAGCGTAAATACGAGAAAACCAAGAAGACCACGCCGTTCCCAGTACGTGCGAAAGGATATGTTGTTTGAACTATTGCGACTTATGAAGCGGTTCTGGTTGTTGCTACATGTAGAAACCTGATGTCGCTCGAGTGGAAGAAGATCTAGTGAAAATCATTGCTGGTGGTGTTATTGAAGACGTTCATGAGGAGCTGGTAGATTTCTACGATTGGATGGCGGACGACGAGCATCCGGGTGGTATCACTGTGATGGACGAGATGGAGCTCATTCGTGAACACCCCGAGTACTTGACTTTATCAGAGGAGCCATCTACGAAGAAGCAGAAACTACTGCCACCGAGTGCTGGAAGTAGTACAGTGCCAGGTACTGCCAACGCGTCGAATATGAATACTCCCCTTGCGACGGATGCAGGCTCCGAGGCTGAGTCTCAGACAGACGGACGGGCATCGGTCCAGCGCTCGCCTGCGTTCGCACCGACACCAAGCCCCAGATTATCTCCTATGCAGTTGAACTCACAAACTAGCCGAGACAACGACGAAGACAAGGAAGTGGACATGCTGGAGGACGACATCCTCGACGGAATGGACACAAAACCGGCGTCGCCGCCTCGCCAGAAGGCTTACTTGACTGACCCGGAATACCTTAAATTGCTGCCCATTCGCGATCGCTTACAAAAGTCGGTGCGTGATGCTGATCGCGATATCAGCGAACTCAGCGCCAAGGTCGATGCCAACTCCAACATTATCGTCAAGGTAATCTCCTTGTGCCGTGGATTTTCCTTTAGCTTATGATCTGTGAGCTCATATCACCATCGCTACTTGCCATGTTTTTTTATTTGCACTCACTCAGAATCGGTTCAAACAAATGCTCGAGACTGCGCGCCAGCAGCGTACCGAGATCGCAGCGGAGCTTGACAAGGTCAAGGCAGAGATTGCGGATTTCGAGTCGAGCTGAGCGCCTCCATTTATCTAGTCAAAATCTTCGCCATCGGTCTTGATAAAAACCCTCACGGCAACAAACGGGCACAAGACACAAGACCGACTTTAGACGTTCGAGATCAGATCGGTTAATTAGCTTTTTATTGTTTTGTTGGGGTATGATGTGATTTTGTATGCTTTGTTCACGGCTGCTGCTTCAGTTCTTCACCGTCCTGTTCTTTCGTTCGCTTCTTCTCGTGCAATCCCCAATCTCGCACGTTCTCACTGGACAAGAGGGGTACGAGACGACTGCTAAGCACGAATGCAACCCACGAGGGCTAAAGAAACTCCAACGAGGCTATCAGGACGAACTCTCGGATGACTGTTCCTGTTTCGAAGCTATAGCAGGATCCAGTTGGGGCCGAAGCGACAAAACGAGCGAAGGCTTAAAGCCTGACTGAAAGAAATAAGGACGAAGAAGAGAGAGCAGCAGCCTGTTTCAGCGACCTACTGCTGGTGCTTCCACTTGAGCAGCTCGTTGACCTGTTCGTCGGTCAAGTTGAGGCCAGGGATGCTCTTCAGGCCCTTCTTGTCGTGCTCAACGTGGTGCTTGAGGCCTTCCTTGTCCACGACGTCAGTCTGGCCCTTCATCTTCTGAAGCAGCTTGCGCAGCGCCTTCTCATCCTGCTTGCTATAGGAAAAATACAAAACATAAAGTTAGGATTGCGAGGAAGGATACCAATCAAAGAAAATATCTTGAAGTTTGTATAGACGTACTTGAAGAAGACGGCCTCAGCGGCTTTTTCCTTGTCCTTAAGATCGGTGAAGCCCATGGCCTGGGCGGGCGACGCGAAGGCGCGCTTGGGGGCGGCGGCAGCGGCACGACGGATAGCGAGCATAGTTCTCTGTTCTTTGATGTTGTGTACTGACGGTTTGGTTCCCCCTTTTAGGAGCCGCACGTGCTGGTAAAGACACGAGCGCCGCACGCTTCAAGTAGGCAACTTTTTACGTAAAAAAATCAAGGAGGGCGATTGCGGCGGGACAGCGAGGGCATGTTGATGGATCTGTTTCACGGATGGAAAGAATCCTGTCTTTAAAAGCGGCAACGTCCGGTCGACGCTAAGTGTCGCAGTAAAAACGACGCTGACTTTTTACGCTCAACTTCAAGTACAGGCTGACACGCAGTGCTGCGAGGCATTGGTTTTTTTTTTCTCGCTGATGGAGCTGCTACTGTTCACGCCGATTTTGGTAAGTTACGATGGCTCTCTTGTGCGTGTTGCGCTGGTGCTGAGTGCTAGTGTTCTGATGTAGTTTTGATGGGGCGTTTTTGCGATCCTTTGACTCACTTTTCCGCCCATAACCTGGTGCAGCGATGCATGGACTCTTTACGGTAATTTGGCTCCGGCCGGCTGCATACTCCAGCAGACTAGACACGCACAAAGGTTACCCAGTCGAGCGCGTGGGGTGGAGCCCAAATCGCGCTAATTCGGGTCGTGGTTGCTGCAGAGCGCAGGACTACCCCTTTAGATAACTGACATTTCGTCATACCTCGATCGAACACAGACACTATAGTCCTCATGTTGAAAATTTATTGATCTCCCAGTCGAAAGAAACTACAAGATGATGGATCACTGCCAAATTCGATTGTAGGATGCTGCTATCAAACGTAAAGCATCGTCGTTGCGTTGCGGGCCGCGTCGCGGGGAGAGCGGAGGAGTAAATGGACATGCAAGTGTAGCAAGGAGGTCTACGTAAGGCGGGCCTGGGGCGGCGGGCGGTAGCGGCAGCAGCTCCAAATTGGAACGACAAGGCTACCGCCCGGGGTCGGAGGTGAACCCGGTCGGATGTGGAGGAGGCAGGCGATAGCTGAGGCGTTGAAGCTGCCGTGGCTCCGTCTCAACGGAGCCGAGAGCTAGAGAACACCAGAGCTACATCCCCTCCTTCGCAAAAACCATGGACCCTCGTCACGTTAGTGCAGGTGTTTCCAGTTTAAAAGTGCATCCACTTGCTCCTGCGTCAGATCCACACCAGGCACGAGGCCGGGGATCTCGCCGAGTGTTTGCTTGTCGTGCTCAATCTGGTTGCGGAAGCCCGTCTTGTCATTGTAACAGGCTTGCAGATGCATCTTCCGCAGCAACTTCCGCATCTCCTTTTCGTCGTCCTTGCTACAGGATAGAGTTAGACAGATTCAAAACTGATTCGTTTACGAATGAGGCCGTACCGGAAGAGCACGGGGCGCCGGTTCTCCTGCGCTTGCGTGGTTAGTGCACGCTGCGTGCTCATGACGGCGACCTGAAGGACCGGGGCCATGGTCACAACGCGCGGTGCTAGCGCGAGTGCGGTCTGCTTGGTGACGAGGACGAGGGCGGTTTGCATGGTTTGAGGTAGAGGAGTTAGTGGCGACGTTAGCAGCGAGGCGCCGATCGGTGACTGGACTGGAGCGCGGAAGTTCGCAAATGACAATTCCTCGCGAAGCAGAACTGAGTCCAGCTCACCTACCATGCAAATCTTGCAAATATGCTCTCGCGTTTCTAGCTGTTTGACGGCGCGACACGCATTTGGTGCATGGTGACGCACCAATAAGCTGCGCGTGTGTGCTATGCTATACGATTGCTTGGAAACGTTTTGGTTGGATGCCGAGGACTTGACCTCATCGCGATTGCTATCGCCGCAAAGGCGTTTGACGCTGTCAGCGATGATGCCTCGGAACAGTATGGATAAGAATATGCCGATTGCAGTGTGTACTTGATTATCTGGAAAATGCTCATCGGTGTCATTATCTCGTGGAATGACAGCTCCCGGAGATAGACCCAGCAACTCAATTTCAACACCAACGTATGAAGTACTGTCAGGCAATGGAGTAGCTCCATTCGTTGCAGCATCCTGCTCAACAGTGTACACTTTGTACTCTGCGCTTGCCAATCGATCTGCGCACAGTATGATTGACCAGATTTCCAGGACTCCTGAAAATCTGGTCATTCCAGTTGAGTAAGCCCGCACAACCTTCCTGTGGGAGTGTAGTAAGACGGAAAGCTTTAGACTTCAGGAGAGAAAGGAGACCCTTTTTTCCAGGTAAACCGTTCTTGGAGTGGGTTGAAGGGATAATCTACATTGTGGAGTTATCATCACAAGAACAGCAGCACTTCACTCGTAAATTTGAGAGATATTTCACAGACCAAGGAAAACCAGCCTTTGAAAAATCCGTGGTCACCTGTGGATCCAAGGCTATCCTCGCTCTCCATGTAAGCTCTCCATTCTACCTTCGTTGCAGTACGAACGGAAATGATTGGCAAACCACGTTCACGATTCCGATCGATCGACTCAACAGCCATTCTGTATCTAGCTAGCACTGAAACAAGCTTTACTGACAACCAATGAAAATCTCCGAATTTTCGAAACTTACCAATCAGCGAACAGTTTTTAATCGCCATGAGTGTCAGCAATTGGAGCAGCAGTAGCAGCGACCAGGACGATGACACGGCGTGGTCTCGTGCGCGGCTCGCAGAGGAAGGTGTGGCATACCGCGTTGTGTACGTCCAGCCAGAACGTCTCTCTATATCACCACACTCTTAATTCTCTCTTTTCCTTTCAACCTACGCTCAGAAACGTTCTTGGCAGTGGCTTTGTCAACGACCGGGTCGACATCAAGAAACTCGCGCTGCTCGTGCGCAATGCCGACTACGCACCTCGAGTAAGCAGCAGAATTCCAGAGCTACACGGCTGTTCATGTGGTTAAGCAGTATGAATTATTGTGATGGCAGGGGTTTAGCGCGTTGGTCATGCGCTTCCAGGCTCCTCGCGCGACAGTGTTGCTGTACAGGAGTGGAAAGGTAGGTTCCCATTACAAAGGGTTACATATAGTATATAATGCTAATTTAGTGTGCAGTTTGTAGTGATCGGCGCCACGAGTGTAGCAGATGCCAAGCTTGCTGCAGAGAAGCTAATCTCCATATTGAAGGTATGCTCGTGGCAAAAATCATCAGTTGACATTTTGTCTAACACTTTAAACGTAGAAAGTGTCGTTCCCGAGCGACAGCAGTCCATTCACTATTCGTAACGTGGTCGGGGCGGCGGACGTTTGCTTTAGAATTCGTCTGGAAGGTTTGGCACGAGACCACCTTCGCTTTAGCACGGTAAGCAGATACTTGGATCCTGTGCTAAGTGTGAGTTGAACTCTCTGACGAGAATACTATTGTCTTGAACTAGTACGAGCCAGAGTTATTCCCAGGGCTTATCTACCGCATGCTGCGCCCCAAGTGCACCTTATTAATCTTCATATCCGGCAAAATCGTTATCACTGGATGCGAGGTACGACTTCAAATAATTTGTTTAAATGATGTTCACAGCTGCACGAGCAGGGGCTAACTATTTTGTTTCGATGTGGTAGTCTTCTGCAGACGGAGAACGAGCGCTTGGAACAATGTATCCTGTACTACTACAGTATCGTCTTCGCGACGACGGATCCGAAGAGGAGGATGACGGAGATGACTCGATGGACGGTGGATCAACTTTTATTTAACGCATTGCAAACAACAGACCCAACTTACAGCTATCCAGCACATCAAAGTGTCATTTTCTGGTGGAGATTTCTAATGGTAATTGACTCTCGATAGCTGCAGCCCATTTCACCCAGTTCCCAAGAAAAAACGGAAATACAGTAACTAAACGAAGCACTCGATCGTGCAAACTAACGAGTCCTCAGGTCACTTCTACGTGTCACTTGATGACATCCATGCAATAATGTCAGCGAGTGCCTATCATCTACGTTCGAAGCCGCAAACTTCGACTCGCTTTGTTCTATCTAACATTACTGTTCGCGGTTAAAGCACTTGGAGTCGTAGAAGCGAAAAGACTTCACTTAATCAGTCCAACATTCGCTTGCACTATTGAATGGCGACGTTCGAGATCTCAAACAAAGAAACGGTGGTCGGAACGAATGCATAAATATGTTTATTCTTTTGTGCTGTAACACGGAAGTAAATGTGTAGGCACCGTCGAACCAAGATGATTTTCAGCTGGGCATCGTACAGGCTTAAGTTTAAAACGTAGGGTGCGTTGCAATTGCGTGTGTAATAGGACTGACCAAACTTTGCCTCTTCTGGTTACACGAATCGAGTGTAGCAAAGACGATTTACGCTGTGCTGTCTGAAAATTAGCCAGGAGCGTTCTAATGAGGCTGCGGCCGGCATTTGCAATAAAACATCATTTATTCATCCACTGATTGTGCTCACTCATACGCTCAGACGTCGATCGTGGACATACTCCAACAAGCACTATCGTCTACCTGTTGCGTCCGTGTGGGAAGCGACTTGATCCTCGTTCCAATGTTGCTCCGGTGGCGTGTGTCTTCGCGTAGCATGACTGTTGATCATGGCCCTCGCTTGTTTCTCAGAATGTGCCGTATGCACTTCAACACGCTCTGCAACAAGTGGATCTGACAGCCGATGCTTGTTTTTCTTCCGTAATTACTGTTGATCTTATGTCCCATTCATGAACTCAAGAGAAATATTAGAAGCTCTCGATCTTCATGATCTTGCCCAGGTATAGGAAATCGCCAAAAACCTATGACACCGGCAATCATGGAAACTATTTTTCGACGTAAGATCGAAACTCATTGGCTGAGAGCTACTTGGTACGTTTCAGCGTCGTCCTCGATCGGTCCGCAGTCTTGTGAACGAGGATGGACACGTTGACCCTCTA
>NW_008649026.1:143662-171412 GCF_000247585.1 Phytophthora nicotianae INRA-310 | reverse complement strand
TAGTGCCTTTCACTTGTTTTGGTGGGTAAAGTGTTAATTCGGTGGAACTAGATCCATAGAAGGCTATCAGCACATATTTAATGTTAATTTTAATTAACATTAAATGCTTAAAAGCATAAGATTGTGACTCTTCCCTAGCGTGTTAGACCCAATCAGCGGAGATACGCGTGGTTATAGCCGTAAATGGAGGTCAGCAAATTGCCAAAAGCCACTATTATTCTGGCTTAATTCTATTCCCTTCTCAGCCTTAATTATGCCCTAATTCCATGGGGGATTGCCTCATCTCCGCCGGTTTTAGAGGTTGTACATGTATGGTGAGCCTGCTTTAAGACGGAATAAGCCAATCAAGCCCGATTTAAGAGGGATATGAAGGCGGCAGAATAACTGACGGGCAAAGTACTTATTAAGAAGAAGTATCCACTAATTATGCTCTTCTACTTTTCACTTCCGCTGCACGCCTGCAGTAATATGCCCGTCGAGTGAGCTGCAGACTCTAAAGGACATGGATGGGGACTGTAGCACAATTCGCCCTTATTTAACGCGTTGCGATTACTCTGCTACGCTTACTTCCTACTCGCTCACCAGCACTCCAAAGCAAAGTTTTCCATGCCACTTATCGAAACTTTCAACTGGGCTCACGCTAAATAGTTGTACATCTGGGCATTGTTCGAGTCTCGCTCGAGATACTCTCTGTCGATGAGACTCTCAATACGACGCTTGATATCTGCAGCCTTTGCGGGGAATCGAACCTGCGTGAAGATCTCCGTCATCAGCAACGCGTGCGACAGCTTCTTGCGCGCCTTCATGATGCGCACGATAGCAGCATCCACCTGGTACTGACGGTCCCTGAACACGCGCTCGTGGGTGTCTTCGTTCTCCTTCTTGGTCTCCTTCATCTGGATCGAGTTAATCTTGATGCGGATGAGCTGGTTCGTGAAGTTGGTGTTGAATACGAACGTGTCGTCGTCGTTGATCTCCCTTCCCTTCGGTACTTTTTGCAGTACACGCGTTTTACCACACGCCAGAGACTGCAACGTGCGTCTCAGCTCTCCATCTTCGATACGTGCTTGCTCCTTAATCTCCTTAAAGCCCAGCGAATCCGCTCCATTAAAGCACAGCAACACCACAGTCTGGTAGAGCGACACAACCAACTCCTTTCTACCTGAAGGGAAGGTAGCCTTCACCACACACTGGGCCAGAGAGTGTTGCCACTGAAGCTGACGACCTTGATACTTGGACGAGTAGAACTTGTCGAAAATCTCCTTCAGAGGAACCAATGCAGCCGGTAGGTTGATTTCAACAGCAGCGTATGGTGGCCAGAATCCAGTCGTGAGAACTTGGACTTGCATGTCTGGAATGCCACGATTTCCATGCAGAGCTTCCAACGCGTTTCTACAGAAATTACATAATTAAGTTGCGAAGGTCGTGGTAATTCAGACGGGAACGTACCTGCTAGCTGCGTGTTGCTGGAACTGCGTCATCACGTTTTGAGAAAGATCGATGTCCTTGAACATTCCCTCGAGCTTTAACACATTAATTAAGAGTTGTCAGTAACAGGCTACAGACCGATAGAGGATAGACATCTCACCTTGTTCGTAAAGGAGCTACCGCATTCAGTTTTCAGCTTGGACAGCATGAGTTTCTCCAAGTCGAACGAAGCGCTCTTGCCAACCAGCAAGCGTTTAGCAAGGTCTTTCTTGTAGAAGGCCTCGAACACATCCTTGCCTTGGATGTACCGGAAAATGACCATGACGCGGTCCAGCAGACTCTCCACTTCTGCCTCCGAGCCGCCCTTGTTGCCCGTTCGAAGCTTCGAATCCACGAACTTGGCCACCAGCTCAGCAGGTCGGTTCGCTCGCACATTAATCGCATTCTCCATCGCCGACTTCATAGCGAACGCAAAGTCTGAGTTCGACTGGAACGAGTCGCTTAACACGGCGTCCAAATCCGTCTTCAGCTTGAGTATTTTCTCCACAAAAGTCTTCTCCTGCTGGTCATCCATCACTAATTTCGACACGTTCTTCTGGATATAATTCGAGAATGCCGTCTTGAGGTCATTGATCGCATCCACTCTGGCGAAAAGCGAGTACATCCGCTTCAAATCGTCAATCCTGCCTTCCTCCATGAGCGTTTCGAACCCGCGCTCCAACAATGTAGCCACATGAGGCTTCAGTAACTTGTTCTCGACCACCGAAATGAGCTGTTTCTTGGTCAATGCATCCAAATAGTGATTCACTCGTTCATTCTCCTCATGTAGCCTCTTCTCCGCATGCATTAAAAACTGCGGGACACTCACAGACTCGACTGTCGCGGCTCCTTCCTGCAGATAAAATCTTTCTGAAGCCATCAAAAAAGGCGTCTCGAAGTCGGCGTGGTACAAGTGCAAGGACAGCAGCATACGTAGCAGATTGTACAGGTAACTGCGGTTGATGGCTTCTCCCTTGCGTTCGTGCTCTACGAGCTCCAGCAACGCGTCGATGAGTTTGGTCTCCAAGCCTCGACGTTGTACGAGATTGCCACGCACCAAATTGAGGCCCATGTCCCAAATGGACGCGATATGGGGCGTCTGCATCACGTACGTGCGGTCCAAATAGAGGAAAATGGTGCGGATTACGAGCATGTCCTCACAATGGTCTTCCCAGAGTCTGTGTACTGCCTCTAGGAACAGATTCATGTCTCCCCCAGTGTATCGTCCAAGATCTTCCACTCTCTCTCTGATGTGAAGGGAACAGGTCTCTTCTAGCTTCGTATAGAGCCTTGCAGCCATCTTCCACGTGCACATGTCCTCTACGGAGCGGTAGAGTTCCTCTCGGCTGAGTGTAGACATTTGTTTGGCGTGTACGGCGTGTACAGCAGCCTCCAGTTTGGTCCAAGTGTCTTCTTCAAAGGATTCGGGCAGCTTTGGGGTGACTTTGAAGGGTTTGATGGTCATTTTCTTCTTCTTCGTGCCAAGTTTGTGCCCTGAGCCGCTGTTGCTGCGCTCTTGCTTGCGACTGAAGCCTGTGCGTCCATTAGTGGACGATGCGAAGCCGGTGGAAGCCATAGGATCCAATTGCCTAATAAATGCACAATATTGTAGGCGTTAGATGGAGCATTACGAAGCGAAAAGCGGGGTTGTTAGACTGCAAGACGCAGAGGAAGGAGATACACCGAGAGATCTCGCGAAAGAAGCGCTGTAGTCGGCGTAAGGAGCCAGCGAAGGACGCACCTGAACACGGCGATTGCTTTCCCCTTTCTAAAATGATGCGCTTACTGATGAGGATTTCTGGGCTTCTAATTGGGACACTACAGTATTTTGATCAAATACTGAAATACCCCTTTTAGTGGCTCAAATGAATCAGATTTCTGATTACTCGGTGATTATGTCGATGGATTCAGATTTCTGATTCTGTCAACTTGAACTCCCTGAAAAGGTGTCACTTCAGGAAATTGCTTCCTTCGATATGGCACGCGTCTGCTTCCCTCCCGCAAGTGATGAAGCGTCCGCTACGCATCTTGTAATGACGACAGGTCCGGGCAAGAGCGAGTGGCAATTTGCCGAGCGCGGTTTGCGCTTCTCGTCTCGTTTCGACGGTGGTAACATGGCTCATGTGCAGTTGAATCCGTCAGGGTCGTTCGACGTCAAAGTTTCCGAAGACGCCGCAGCTTTTGGCATTTCTACTGGATACACTACCTGGTTCTACTTCGAGGTAGAACAGACAGTAGTCGAAGCCAGCAAAACTACCAAACAACCCCAAGATCTGCACTTGACACTGGTGAATCTGAATCCGCAGCGTGGACTGTTCAAAAATGGCTACACGATCATGTATAGCTCAGTTGAAGCGCTGGATGAGACAGCAGCAAATGCAACATCTTCCTGTGTCTTCCAGGACGAAAAACGGTGGGCACGTTTGCCTACACCACTGAGTTTCGAGAAATACACAGTTCCAGTGGAGGAGTCGTCGATTCATGAGAAAGGGACCCGGGAACAGCAAACTAGTCAAGAGGAAGAAAGACAAGCGGCGAATGGACCGCAAGATAGTTCAGTTAAACCAGCTTTGAAAGCGATGGACGCGAAGAAGGAGGTGAAAATGCGACTGTCATTCAGCTACAAGTTCAATTTTGCTCGAGAACGGGTAAGATTTGCATTCTGCTACCCGTACACATACACGAGGGTGCAACAGGAACTCGAAAGCTTAGACCAACAATATGCAGATTCAGAACAACGTGACGTGGAGTCACCGATACCTTCTGCGAAGGAGAAGATGTCATCGAACGTTTACTATCATCGCGAGCTCTTGACACGTTCATTGGAAGGTTTACGTGTCGATCTGGTTACGATATCGTCCTGTGACGGCATCGCTTCAAGCCGAGGTCCTCCATATCGGAAATTTGAAGCACAACAAAGCACAGAGCGTCTTTCATGCAAGAGTGCGTTTCGTTTCGATCCCAAGCAGAAGAAAATGGTTGTCATCTCTGCACGAGTGCATCCTGCAGAGACGCCAGCGAATTTTATGCTGGATGGCATACTCCAACTACTTCTCCATCCTACCGACGAGAGTGCAATTGCATTACGAAGGAACTTTGTCTTCAAAATTGTTCCAATGTTGAACCCCGACGGTGTATGTCAAGGTTTCTATCGTACAGACACACGCGGTGTCAATCTGAATCGCGTGTACGAAGATCCACAGCCTGAACTGGCTCCGACGGTATTTGCTTTGAAAAATCTACTACTTGAACTTGTTAAAGACTATGGAGGAGCCGATTCTATCTCAGCGTCGGAGAATATGGTCTACCTGGACCTGCACGCACATGCGAATCGTCGTGGCTGCTTCATCTTCGGTAATAACCATCTCCCAGACATGCTCAACGTGAACAATGAAGCGATGGAGAAGGCTATGGCTCGTCAAGTCCAGACACAATTGTACGCACGACTTGTGGGTCTCCACACGCCATTTTTCGACTACATGGCGTGTTTATTTGACAAGGACGGCATGACGAAGCATGATCTTCGCGACAATAGCAATGCTACCACTTCGCGCCAAGGATCGAGTCGCGTGGCTCTGTATCGCGCCACAGGACTCACGTATGTCTACACGATCGAGTGCAACTACAACGAAGGTCGTCGAAATTTACGCACTTCCACTGTAATGCCTTCGTCATCTACAGTAGACAATACAGGACCAGCCAAGCGCTGCTCCAGCTTGAACGGATCAACAAAGAGCATTCAACCAGACAGACTACGGATACCGCGTCGGACAGCTCCAACGAGCACTCGGCTGTACCTCAAATATTCGCCAGCAGATTGGAGAGACGTTGGCATCGGTGCGATCATAGCGCTCTTGGATCTATTTGAATTGCCCGGTGCGGGACAGCGAATAGAAGACTCTTCATTTCGGTCTCGCGATGGGATCATGAAGAATCTTTTAGCAGAAATCAGGGCCGCAACTCCAGGCGAAGCCTTATATTCGGCGAAACCCAGCAAGAACAGGCAAAGAATCCGGCAGATTGTCAAGCAGCAAACAAGGGTCAATGCGTAGCCGGTATGAGACCTGTGTTTAAGTGTCTACTGCATGTTCCTGTGGGACAGAGAAGTACCATACAAGGATTAAGACTTAGCATGAATTCCACCACAGCAGGACAAGTTTGGCCAACGAAAAGGTTGATGAGATTAAGAAGGGACAGATCTACGAAACTACTTTGATCGATCTATCTCTACTAGAAGCTATTAAACGTGGGCATATTTAACGTTGGCGGCAAATTGAGCTCTGATGGGAGCAAGCTGAAGGTAGTACACCAAGTATTTCAAGAACGCAGCGGAGTTCTCGTGGCTCAGTATTTGTGCCTCCGATAAACCTGAGAGCCCGAGCGTCTTTTGAACATCCGCAATAGGGGTTCCCGCCATTGCCCACTTCGTGAGCACTTCCTTCGTCTTATCTTCAGTCTGATAGCCCGTGCCGAACTTCGCGTACTTCAGCTTTTTCATTCCGTCTTGGTACTCCTTAAACCATTTCTCGTACTTCTTGAACGCTCTCCAGTTTTGGTGAACGATCTGCTCAGCGTGCGGAAGGTTCCACACACCCAGATATTTGCCGACATCCTCCACCGAGTTACCCGCCACAATCCACGAGAGGATCATCTCTTTCGTTTTCTCTTTAGTTTGGGCCCCCGAGCCAAAATACGCATACGGGCGCTCTCCCTTGGCTTTTTCCCACGTCATTCGTTGATATTTGACAAGTGCATTCCAGTTCGGGTGCTGGTTCAACGCCTTGTATTCAATTTTCGACGGGATGTTCAGGATGTACTTCGAAACTTGATCCACCGGTACTTTGTTCTCAGCAAAAAAGTTCAGCAGTTGTTTCGTGGCTGCATTATCGAGCAGATGATTTCCAATACTCAGAGATGCCCTCTCTTCATTCTTTTCGCTCGTACGTCCTTCTGCAGCGCCGCCGTCTTTAAGAAACCTGTTCTCGTAGTTGTTGCTCTGAACAGCGTTGACTGAAGGGGTCCCTGAGTCCAGTCCCGTCGCGATTGCGATGTTTACAAGGGAACTCGCTACAAGCACCAGTAGAATGTAGGGTGCACGCATGGTTGGCTCGAACCTCGGTCTTTGGTCTGAAGGGAATATCGGGTAATGATCTCAAACAGGTCACGTACGCGTAATGACAACATCCAATCCCAAAAAATGATCCCCAACACAAGGAGAACCGCCTGGAAAATCGTACCTTTCGACAGTCCTCATTAGTAATGAGTCATTACTGGTTCTTCAAAGTACACGAGTTAATGACGAGGGCTTCAATTCCTAGGATAATCTACCGTATGAAAGTAAGAACCCTCGTATTACACTGCGAACCGTAAGTATGTTCAATGATGGTATCGTGAGTTCTATTTATTAATATGGCTTACTGAAACGCTCGACGCTATGACCTGCCTCAGCATGGCTACGGGTATCCCTGCGATTTTGCACAATTAGTCTAGGGACGTGCATGTTTACGGTAAAATGAAAAGTAATAAGTTTCTTTTATCACACCTCGTTCTCCGGACTTTTCAGACAGCTGTCCAAGTTTGGAGAATCGATGGTGTGGATTGAAAATAGCGAACTACTAGTATTATAATAATAAAACTGATTGTGACAAATAACAAATTTATCACCATACGTGACCGACCCAGATATTTCTGCTAAAAGCTTCACAAACACAAGCAACTCGATCACCTGCCAATAATTATATGAGTACGGAAGAATCGAATTCTTTTGGTTGCCGCTTGCACTAAACCTGGAAGTTATACAGTGGGGTTGACTTAGGATTCCCTCTACAATTTACGATTTTTACATGTACCACAGTAATGTAGTTCTGTACTTATTAGACACGAATGAAAAATACATATTTTGGGCCTCTCCACCGGTTTTGTGCAAAATCCAACCTACTCAGAAAAAAGTGATAATTTTTGGTTTTTGCTACTACACTGGTCTGTGCAGAAACTATTCTACAGATTTCCCCGGCAAATCCACAACTGCAGTTGTTGATATTCCTCGTGCAGTCAGTGGTCAGACGCGAAGAGAGATGGGCAGCACTAGACAGGACGCGAACTGAATTAATTTAAATTTGGCGGGAATTGGTCATCTCGCAGGAAATGCCATGCATGTGCAAGTTGCTGCATTACAGGAGCAAATGAAAGGCTCAGGATGAACATAATGTATTGCAGCGCCTACCTACACGTACTAAGGTGCCGCCATTTACTAATTTCACCATGCCCTCGCAACCAAAGAACAGATAAGAGGCCAAGCGCACGTGCGTCCGCCTCACAATTGGGCAGAAGATCGAGATATGCAAAATGGCGAGAGCTCGAGGTTCTCGCCCCGACATGCACGCTCTGGTGGAGTGGGCAGCAAGAGCGTTTGACTTGCCTCGACCGCCTTCAGAATGGTCTCTTTACAATATCCTGCGCAACGAAGCCAAGTTGGTAAAGCTACCCAAGGACACCTACAACTACAAAAAGTCGGTGGACCCCGTCATTGACTCGCTGGATCGCGCGCTCATTCACGAGTTCGACAAAATGGAGATGGCGATGAAGACGCTGACAGACCACGCCCTACTGTATCGGTCTAAGTTGTTCGTCGAGGAGCACTACAAGAGCTTACCGGCTGACAAACGGCCGGGTTTTTCCAAAGGCTGGCTGCATCGTTTTAAAAAGCGCCACGGCATCCGTTACCAGCGCAAGCAGGGAGAAGCTGCGTCGGTCGACACAGCAACCGTCGCCGACGGGCGTGCCAACATGCGTTGCATGACGGACTTGTATGCACTGAAGTGGTCTACAACATGGACGAGACGTCTTTCGTCTACCATGCGGATTCACCGCGAACATTGTCGAGGCGTAGCAAGCAGGCCCTGGAAAAAATAATATCCGCGCAGTAGTAATTGCATTGTGAGAGGTCAATTATTTATTACGGGTTTTATGCTAAACCAGTGCAATTCAGTATTGGCACAGTAATATGTAATACAATATATTACAGTAAAACACGATTCGTTGCACTCACCGTTTGCAACCACCCATTTTGCCTGCGTGTTATGCTTTAGTGAGCTCACTTTCAAAACCCCAAGATGGTCGAAAGCAAGGAAATTTGTGCGTTCTTCTACGAGGATCTCGGTGCAGGGAGCTACAAGTGCAAGGAGTGCAGTATCTCGAGAAAGCAGCAGATCGGCAGCTGCTATTCCAACTTGATGTCTCACATCGCTACCAAGCACCCACACTACGAGGAGACGTACGCTGCGACAACTGGTGGTGGCGGGCTCGAGAGTTTTGGCTTCGTGTCGCAGGAGACGAACCATCGCTTCCTGTGGTTGCAATGGATCGTCGAGCGCAATCTGCCCATCACTGAGGTAGACAACGAGCTCACACGCTCGATGAGCAAATGGCCGCCCGTTTCTTCCAAGACCTTGAAGAAGTGCATGCACACAGTGGCAAAGAATGTGGGGGCAGCCATCGAACACGAGATAGGCACCTCGTTTGGCCCCGTGCCTCAGCACCCCTCCATTGCTGTGAAGAAGCAGCATCTCCCACACAGCTTGGCGCTCTTCGTCGGTCGCTTCTGATCTGCTCATTGCCGCTCCGGTTTGAAACTGGGGGGGAGAGGTCCAGCGGGAAGATTGGGCGGGAGATTCAAAATTCAAAAACTTTGCAAGGTATAAATTTTGAACAGGATGTAATTTGATTGGAAATGCTCATTATTTTCCGCACGGAGGTAGTACAAGCTCAACTCCCACAAATGACTAGCAGCGGAGACTCTTCAGCGGCTATCATTTATTAGATTGAGTACAAATATCATTTTATAGGAAAAAAATGGTGGTCCAGATAACGGGGGAACCAGTCTAGGATAGCTACACATCAAACATTCCGTCGAAGCCTCGTGTTGTCCGCACGGGCAACCTCACCGATGGGGAAAAACTACAAATGTATGACAAGCACAAGCGAGAGCCGAAGATGTCTCAGAATCAGCTAGCGGAGTGGTGCAGTGTCAAGTTTGGGCTAGATAAGGCCCTCGTTCAAGCAACGATATTAAACATTCTCCGACGCTTCCATGAGTCGCCAGCAATGATAATCAAGCCAACCATGTACCCAGATCGGACGAGCTCATCCAGACAATGACCCGCCAGCTATACGAGGCGTTAAACGAGCGCGATGTGACGGGAAAAGAGATTTCGTTTACTGCTGGATGGCTTAGCGCTTTCAAAGTGCGTCATGACTTGAAGCGAGTGTGGTTGCACGGAGAAGGGGCTAGTGCAAATAGCGAAGCTGTCAGTGATTTCTTTGCGCGAGTGCAGCCTAACTTGTTCTAATATAACAAGAACAAGCTCATGCACAAGAAGCAGCAGCTCATTACCTCTCTTTTTAAACCACTTTGAAAATATCATTCAAGATGCTCGTATTAAATATTAACTAAGACCGAAAATATTAAGGTCTTTACTGATTCCCTATCAACCAAAACGGGAAATCGAAAAATAGCCATTTTTGATCATCTATCACGCCACGGCCGACAGCCCAGGTGATTGGACAAAAATGTAATTAAGGATGATTGGCAAAAAAAAACACTTGTCATTTCCACGTAAAGAAGGGGTGACTGCGGACGCATGAAGGCGGGCTCCTCGCCGCCAGCGCAGAGCGACGGAGACACGGGAGCAGCGCGTGAGTGAAGGGACTGCTGTAGGCGGGGGGAGGCGGGCTCTTCGCCGCCGGAGGGTGGTGGGACCCTCCGCCGTACAGACGTAGCTACACATGGCGAGATGAAGAAAGAGTGTCATGAGAAGCAGTGCTTGATTGACAATTTAATGCATGCTGTCTTCCAAACTGCATTACTTCCTAAGCTTGACGTCCTAAGCTTGGCGTTCGTCAAGCACATTGCAATCTCTTCTGGAACTCCCCACGCATTGAGGCTCGAAACTTATCAGCCTTAGAGGCTGTACACTTGCTCGTCAACTTGCGAATATCGTTCATCAGAGTCTTGGGTGAGTTTTCAACGATATGTTGGGCAATCTTATTCATGCAGTACAACATGTACACACCACAATTGTAGTAGTTTCGCTGTTCAGGTTGCATCGTCAACGCTAATCCCTCCATCACTGCAGAATGACCACTGATCTCTTCCATGAAGAGCTTGGCCACATCAAAAACATACTCCGACTGGTGCTTCGCTGCCACTGAGTCGACGTGATAGCACTGTACTCGATCAGAGAGGGGATGCTCCACTATTAGGAGGCTCCAGTGCTCCACCGCTGCAACAGGTATAAACACAACAGGATAACAATCCCATTCTACTTTGTCCACCAACTCCTTGACAGCAGAGAATGATTTAGTTGACTGGTCCACGTGCTCTATCTGAACAAACAGTGAGCTGCCAAATGGATATACAAAACCTTTTCCTCGAGCAATGCGCTTGTAAATCACAAAATCAACCACCGAAGCTATTAATGGCTGGCACGGCTCAACAGAGAAAAGGTCGGCTGGATAAACACCAACCGTGATACGTGACGGAGAGCTTGATCTCTCTTCGTTTGGATACCGGAAGAGGAATTTAGCGGACGTACCACGATCACGAAGAGTATAACGCTTCCTGGGTTGCAGCGCTAAATTATCGCTCTTTGGAGTGGTGGCCATCGGTGCGTCATGGTCGGGTGCAGATGATGGACGCCTACGACCGTCGTGTGGAGTGTCATTCAGGATGCCGTCATGAGCATCGTCGTCGGGTGCGACGTCAGACGCAATGGCCGCTGCCGCGGGAGACTGGGGAGTATCGATGGGGGCCTCGCCCGGGTCATCTGGGCCGTTGTCAGGCCCGTCGTCATGGGCGTCGTCACGGGCGTCATCTGGGCCATCATCTGGGGCGTCGTCCAGGCTGTAATCGAGCGCGTTGGCATCAGACGCAATGGCTGCTGTAGTGGAAGACTTGGGGGGGGTATCGTCGGGGGCTTCGTTGGGCGCGAAAGCGGTTGCAGCAGGAGGCTGAGCGTCAGCATCTGAGATGCCAGCAGCTGTAATCTTAGTGTGCGCTATGAAACGGCTTACCCAAACGGCCTGTGCACCATTTGACTTGACTTTACCGGTGAACTCCTTCTTGGTGCGGCAATATGCCAGAATATCTGCGTTTCTGACCCGTCCGTCTTGTCGAAGAGATTTCGCGTAGTATTCACGAACGGAACCTTCACAATCCAGAGTCTTGCGCTTCCGCCCACCACCTGGTGCTCGCAAGCGGTTGGATGGTCGAAGTGGAGCAGGGTCCTTGCTTAGAGTGCGGTCTGAGTACTGGTCTCTCCATCCGATCAAAGTCCCCTTCGGGTAACCAAGCTTCCTCGAAGCTTCCGTAGGCCCCATTGCTCGCGATTGCATTGCCACGTCTTCAGAGCTTTGATGATATCGACTTCGGAGACGTCTTTGTGGGCTCGATTGGTCGCCTTTTCACTCATTGTAGCGGGGTCTATGCGGTAGAGAGGCGATTGCGCTGTGACCACAAATCTCGTCCCCATAACCTAAGCGTAACCCATCGTATAACCGGTCGAACTAATCTGTAAGCGGTCGAACTAATCTGTTATCTGCTACCCTTATTACTTCGATGCGTACGAGCGGTCGCACTATTCAGACAGCGGTCGTACTATTGAGTAAGTGGTCGTACCATTCAGTTAGAATATTGGAAGCGCTAGAAGACTAGCTACAATGGTCTCCCTGCAACAAGCTCCGCACAGCAGTCAAGCATCCGCCAGACAGGATCACAAGAGGCAGAGCGGGAGCGACGCATGTCATGAAGTGGCGGCCGCAGAGGAGGGGAGGATGGCTCCTCCTCACAAGTAGTGCCACCGAAGCTGCAGCGTAGAAGACGAGGGGCTGGCTGTGGACGACGCACAGCACCGGCGTGAGGCGGCGCCGACCAACAGGACTGCGCCAGCGACGACGGTGGCTGCAGCAGCGGCTAGAGCGGCAAGCAGGGAGGCGTCAAGCCGCAGCAGGACAAGTGGTGGCGGCGCGGGCAAGCTGGTCAAAGCAACGTTGGCGGCCGAGCCCAAGGTGGAGAGCGACAGCAGCGCCGCACGGACAGGTGAGGTGGGACGGAAACCGCGGCGACGGTCACGTTCAGAGCGCTGCAGTGTGGTCCATGCTCGCCATAACCAACAGCACTAGCGCAATGCCCCAAGAGATATTTGAAATATTAATGCTTATTACGGTAAAACTTCACTCTTGTTGATCCTCTTTCTCGGTAATTTGTCGACCTTCGATCTAGACATGCTGGTCTTACCTTCACATCGTGTCTCCATCACTGTCTCCATCACTTCAAAGTGATGGAGCGGCAATTTCTTCAGAATCTTGGTTAAATTCACCATGCATGAGGAAGCGCCATACTAAAAGGAATTTTGCCTGCACACCCGAGGAATACAAAAACCTAGATAGATGTCGGCAGCAGACTCGGCATGCGAGAAATATCCCGTCTTACTTGACCACACTATGCCCGGGTTGCATATTTCGGAGCGTCTGCCGACATTTTGCGTTGGTCAGGTGTCGGCCGCTTCTAAACCTACCCCTAATGGATTTAATTGGCTAAAAAGGTCCTCCTCATTTGCTAAAAGTCAGAAGTGGGGATGTGATTGGCCCAGGCGTCTTTACTGAGGGCGAAATAAACTTTTGTGTGTCGGCAATAACACGATATTCAACCATATTAAATGATAGAGCATCATTTATGGGAGTTGAACGTGTAAGCGGATAATTAGTCTAAGCCGCCTTTTTTCGGATGTAACTGTCATTTTGAGTGCAACTGACTCGCAGCCGTAATGCTCAGAAATTCGCAATAACATCGTATTTTATCGATAAGACCTTGAATTATTTATAAAATTTACACTTCGAAATGCCTGGTATGAACGCCAGTGTAAACTGCAGACACCGGTTCATACTTCATCCAACTAATGCCGTGCGTTGCCCGAGAAGCTCTGGATATATCACGTTTATTATAACTAGCATATCCAACATTGCGGTTCGTGTAGTTTACACCTCCGATCGAGATGCTGATACCGCGAACACGGCAAGCACGGCACGCCATCAGCAAGCCATCCCAAACAGGAGGTATCCATCGTCGTCAACTCCTGCTAGTGAGTCGTCGTCGTGCGTGCGTGAATGCACCATGACCTGGCGTCTGCCGATCAAACAGAACATATGGCTGCACGTAATACCCGTCGGCCCACCTCGATGATCCACTCGGTAGTTATAAGGGCGGCACACAGAGGAAGAATACAGCAAGAATGCGGCTCAAGGTCGAAGAACTCGTAGAATAACCGCTGGGCCGATGTGACCACTAGGTCATGCACCTGCATGCACGGGTCATTATTTACTTCTTTGTGTTTTCGTAAGCTACACTGCAGTTATGTACAAGAGTTGGTACTGTATAAATATTGGGCGATTGTGCTACTTGGTTTGCAACGTAGCTCGGATAGGTTAATAATCAAATGGGGCTGTTTGATTGGCTATATATAGCTCGGCGCCTTGTTTTGCTTAGACTAAGTGCATTGCATGACACCCAAAGTCGTGACAACAAGAGTAGCTTGATATTGACGGAACTGGAGCTGATATCGTCGACTTGGTGTTATATAAGTACAGTAACATTGATGGCACTTATAACTGCATTCACGCTCATCAACAAGGTCGGTTTGGTTGCTGTGGGAGTCTGCCCGTGGAATAGCGTTTCCACGAAGACTCCGACGGCCCTACATATATCAGTAAATGTAGTTTGAAGTGAATCTCCTCACAAGAAAACACTGGAAACCACAGCTCTGCCCACGAGCTTTACCGTCTTGCTCGAAGCTACACCCGACGGCATCTACATGTTCGGAGCTATGGCTGGCGTCATGGGCTACCTACCTTGGCCAGAAATTTGCACGGCGTCGCGTCAGCGGCCTTGCACCAGCGTGAGCATCTCTTCCTTGACAAATGGGTCTGTACGATGTCATGTCCGTGGCTTTAATTTAGAGCTGCGTGCAGCGTTCGTGTCCTCACCCTGCAGTACCGCGGTCCCACAGCTCGTGGACACGACACCGGACACAGCTCTAGCCCTAGGCACTGTGATCCTTGTAGTTTTCTAGCAGCACGACCTTCGCCTTCCTGTACGTAGTGTAGCGCCGTGTGCTTTGAGCCATGGACGGCGATTTCTGTTGTGATTAAATACGTTTACAACCTTGATTTGGCTTTACTAGGCGATTTGCACCCCTGCGTTTGCAACCCTATCTTAATTTTACTATGCTGGGGGCTGACTTGCTACTGGTATGCTACGGTTGCAAAGTCGGCCGTTATGCTACGGTGCTTGCAAAGAAGGTTGGAAACGGCACCCCAATTTTATGCGTGGTACAATACGGACCATCTATTATAGCCAATCAAAATCCATAAATCACAGAAATACAACTTCGGTTGCAAATGGCCGATAATGTACGAGTATTGCTCCAGCCGCGGCTGTATGTTCCACTAAGCGCGATCGAACATACAAAAGATTCCTACCAAAACGTCTGTAAAAGCTACATGTATCGTGTTAGCTCTCACGTCCTCCAAAAGCATAAGGCTCTCAAATACTCCAAGGCAAAGTAAAACACAACAGTCCGTAAATTATGTTGTACGAATGTCTTCATAGTGTTGTTGCACGGATGTTGTTCTTGGCTGACTGGGCCAACATTCACAGTGTGGGATAAGATTCCACAGATTCCGTCGAATTATCTTGCTCACAATAAGATACGTACTTTTTCGATATTACAAGCGTATCCAATTACTATTTTAAACAGGATATTTGAGGGTCTGCGATCCTGGTAAGAACTCTGGACATAAATACCCATAGAATTTTGAAAATCTTAGTGTCCATGATAGTATCGTTGTCAGAATACTTGTCGAGGGCAAAATTTGTATTATTAGCTCGTAGAGCATGTGCTGGCAAAAGATGAAGAATTTCTTTAGCGCCATCACGTTTTTCAGTCTCTTCTGATACAGCACTTGTACTCGAAGTATAAACAATGCAACGTGCGCTCAAAAGCAGCAATCCAAATTCAAATTTGGTTTTGCTGCATATTGAATGTACAGTATGCAGTCTTGTTGCACTTCTCCCACATCCATCGAGCACCAATTGTGGCTCGTTCACTCGACAACACCGTAGCTGTACAGCTACCATATTGAAAATACTTGCGTGGTAGTAATACCAACGTGGCGCAATTGCACAATTTCTAATCGTCACTACTTCAGTTTGTCCATTTCGATACTGCGAAAAAATGTACTCCATCATATACGGCATGGCACGCCGAACGTCGAAGGGATATCACGCACTAGCACCAACATTATTCAGCACGTCTAGCAACTCCTTCAGTTGCTCATAATCCAGGATATTCGCTGGTGCAGGATAATCCTGGATTGTTGGACTGTGGATAGAGTCGAAGCTCGTAATGAACGAAATGGAGAGCAAGCAGCTTTCGACTGTAGAAGTAGGACCACGTAGGCTCTGCGACACGGTGGTGGTGCGCAAGCTGAAGATTCGGATCACTAGGGCAGATGTCGGCGTCCAGCTCTTTAAGCGGGCCATAACGGTTTTACATGTGAACAGCACTACGATAGACAAGTCAGCGACACTTGAATTACCTTCTTTTCAAAGTCATTTTCGAGTTAGAGCGACAAGAGAGCTCAAAGTGGACTGCTTTCGACTAAAATCCTGTCACAATTGCACGAAAAGGTAATCAGGAGGTGTACATGCGTTGTCAATTCCACACTGAATTATCGGTCCGTCTCAATGAAAGTGAAGACGAGTCTGAAACGCAAGCATATGCAATGTAAGTGCATGGCGAGCGTCAACGTGACATCTTTTGGTTTCCGTTGTTCAGCTCTCAAAATTCGAGAATCTTGACGTGAAAATACATTTGTAGCCAGCCGGTCGACTTTGGTGCGTCTTGTCCATCTGGACGCGTGTAGGGCACATGTGCGACTCACACCATGTGTAAAGAGCTTGATTGAGTGGCAGCGAGGAGATCACAAGAGTCAGCAAGGCTTGCGTCCTCTTCCGTCGCATTTCTTGTGCAGATTTCAAGTGCCGGCTCGAGTCAGAGAGAGGCGGCCAAAGACGTTGGCAGATTTGCTCTCAATCTCGCCGCTACACTCACTCGTCCAGCTCTTTGGGGCCTCAACACTTTCGGATTTTGTGTGGAGGTGGCAAGGCATCACAATAATCCCTGGTAGTTTGGCACAGCGGGACCGTGTCATCTCAGTGCTGACTGCAACCATGGCCGAAATAAACAAACGCCAGCTCAACATCTCCACGGGCGAGAAAGAGTAAGTAGTGCTTGGCTTTGTGGTGTCAAATTCAATGAGGTCTCATGAAAATGCTGTCTCATTCGCCAGTATCACCATGGTCCCGTTGAATGATGAGGGCTACAGCGAGATGCCCAGTCCTCCGAATGTACGACTCCGCACGGGAACCATCGGCAGCGAGGATTTTAACGACAAAGGGGCCAATCTACGTATCGACATGGACAAGGACCAAAAGAAGTCGATCAAGTCGGACATGCTCTCTTGTAAGTGCTCTTTGTTAACACTACGACCCTACGCACCTGTTGACTAAAAACTTTCTCATTAAAGCCGAATTTCGCTTCAACGCTGAGTTGTCGCTTCGCGTTGCCTGCGGTGTGATCATTGCCTCGTTCATTCAGACGCGTGATCCAAACTACGATCCTTCGATTGAACACGACAAAAAGTGGTTCTTCTTCCCGGATTGGTATTATCTGGGCGGTCTCAGTTATTGTGCTGTGGCTGTTATCTTCTCCGCTGGAAAGAACGTCGGAGCGACGCTGACTCAGGTTTGCCAAGCATTTTACGGTGTCGGTATGGCGCTGGTGTACAATCTCCTGCTCTTCTCGTTCGTGGATGTACACACTTTCGATGGCTCGTACGAAGGCTATGTCAGCATATCAAAAACCGTGTCCTTCGGAGGATCCCAGTACTACGTCAACTCGCACAACTTCTACGCTGTTCTACCATGGATGGTGATCTTCACGGTCGCTGTTCTACTGTTACCTTTGGAGAGCAACACCAAGAAGTTCGCACTGGCCAATAATCTCTATTTCAGTAAGTTATCGAGATACTATTTTTGCTTACCATTTCTAACGATGTTTCTAACGCTGATTTGGTAATTTATAGCATTGACAATTATCAACCCCACCGATCCGCTGGATTCCAGCAAGTTGAAGGAAACGGGCGATAATTACTTCGAGACGAGCAACATCCTGAATAACCTGGCGATGTATTTCCTGGTGGGTTTTGTCGGAACGCTGATTTCGCTGCTGATCATGTTTATCCCGTATCCAATTTTGTAAGTTTCTGTAATTTTCGCATTTGAATGAATAATTTTTTAACCATTCGCGTAAATTTGACAGTGCGATAGCCAAACTGCGCGAGGAAACCAAGAAAGCGTCGGGGGATGTATTGGATCTGCTGAATGTCATTGTGGATTCGTACTGTTTCAAAAACAAGAATGTGGATCACATGAATTTCCTGAAGCTGAAGCTTCAGCGCAAATTTGACGTTGCTGCGGCGCGTCATCGTCGCATGAACGCTTTACTGGAAGATGTGTGGTGGGAGCAACTCTTTGGTTTCCACCTCTTTTTCAAGTTTAACCGCTCGATGACCAAGGGATATGTGCGACTTATTGGCTCGCTGATTGCGGACCTCCGATCCCTCAACAACGCCATGCAGCTCGAACAGTACGACCACTTGCACTTCATGTACATGAAGGTTCTCCAGCGTGAAATCTACGTCATCCAGATGCGATCCGGAGATCTCCTTCACGAAATTTCGGGAGAAATTCACTCATCATCTGAACGTAAGCATTATTTCCCGATAAATTGTTTCTAAGATTTGGGGATTCGTGAACTAACATTGTTGTTGGTGCACAGAGCTCAATCTTCAGGCGATTGAGACATTGAAACGACAAATGGAAAACACTCTGCGTCACTACCGCGAAGCTCAGATCCGTTTGTTACAATCGCACAAGGTCAAGCCGAAAGACGTCGAAGGCAACGTCCCGCTAAACTTGTTTCTATTCTCGCTCAACTCGTTCTGCAGCACTCTGATCGAGTACCAAGACACACACAACAAAAAGGATTTCCACGGTGGTCGCCGTGCTCGTTCGTTTATCGCACAGGCAATCAAAGACTTTTTCGTAGTTCACCGATACACCCGAGCTCGAATTCTTGAAGCTGCCCGAGTATCCGTCGCTATCATCATGGGTATCTTCCTGGCGGTGTATATCTACGGCTTCAGTTCCACCACTCCGAGTGCTGTTGCATACGTCATGGGCAATCACATTGGAGGCTCCTTCAGCGTCACAGTGAATCGTGTGGGTGGTGTCGTGGCTGGAAGTGTCGTTCCCTCGGTTTTCCAGTTTTTCATTTCCCAGATTTGCAATCCGGAGTTTCTGAATGTGTTCCTATCTGACCTACTGCTCTTCATTTGGGTCACGTTGTCCATGTACGTCAAGTTTGTCGAGGGTTACAGTTCGTACGCTGGTGTGGTCTCAGCTTTCATCGCTGCTGGAGTTCTCCTTCGCCAATCCGATGTATGCTACGCTAACGGTTCTGACAGCTCTTCGACGATCGCTATCAGTTCATATTCCAGTCTGGCACAGACTTCGGTCGGTTTGGTGCTGTTCATTGTGCTAGAAATGGCAATGTGCCCTGAAAGTGCCACAAGTTTACTTCGCAAGAACATCCAACAGACGCTCAAGTTGCAGCAAAAAGTCTTCGGTATTTTATTCGGCCATCACCTTTCAAGCTCCGGACAAATGAGTGATGAGACTATGGAGGAGGTTCGTGATATCCTACAAGTGCAGATTCCAGCTCAGCTGGTGGAGCAGCAGGCGCTGCTTAAAGAAGCTGAAGCTGAGCCGCAAATGTGGCGTCCAGCGTTCTCCAAACAGAAGTACGAGGCTGTGTTCGACAGTACCACGCGCTTGCTGAACAACAACAACTTGTTGTTCAAGCTGGTACGCTGGTACAACTACCGAGTGAAGCAGAACCTGACGCAGTCCAACTCGGTTGATATCCGCGATATGGGGACTGAGAGTGCTCGCGTGTTTGATACAAATGGAGGCCGGACAACGCACACGAGATGGCAAGAAGCGAGCAACCAGTTGTTGTCTGCTGTTGACGATACCTTCAACACGTTGCAGATGCTGTTCGGTGAGTCTTTCCTGTACTCGGATCCCGATCAAACAGCCATTTTCATGCAGATGAAGGAGGCTTTCCGTGTCGCGGATAAGGACTGCAGTGGGGAGATCGATGCCGATGAAGTCGCAGTTATGCTGGAAACCATTTTCGCTCAATCGGGTGCAGTCAAACAAGAGGATATCACCAAATACGTCGCGGATTTCATGGAGATCGTGGACAAAGATTGCAGTGGCAAAGTGTCTTTCGAGGAGTTCATGGCAGCTTTAGAAGATGGTCTGAAGCTGGAAGTGGAAGTGTACCATCGTCGTAAACCTAAGGCAACGACGTTGAAGCAACAACTGACAAGTATTCAGGAAGATAGTCATGTTGGTTCTCGTGCGGCTCGTGCGAGCTGTAGCGTCACGTCTTCCAACAGTGCGGACATGACGAAAATTACGGCTAGTATGTTCGACACGAAGTCGCAAGAAGGTCGAGTGTTGAGTACGGTGTCCTCGGCACAGAACACTCCGAGGAGAGGGTCTGGTTACACGAAGCGGGCTTCGTCGCTGGTCACTTCGCCCATTCGACGCAACCACGACGTGCTGAATGTCGAGGACTTTACGACGAGTGACATCGCAGCTCAGATGAAATCTGCTTATGTCGAGTGGCTTATGGAAGGCCACCGATTCAAGCGAGTAACAATGGAGGAGCTGCTCTTGCTCAACTGTCTGGTTAGTGGCGCTGAGGGCATTGCCAGAAACCTGACGCTTATGGAAGAGATCGTCGTTGCATCATAAGAGTGGTAAGTGGATAGAGCCTGCCATGTGAGTGTAGAACAAAATACAATACTAATTTCAATCGCATCCTGGTTTCAAAATATTTTTCCCGTTCAGGGAGATCCTTAAAGGACTAGCATACTTGCAACAACGTTTTCGACAGTCTCCTCGTCTCTTTTTCACGCTTCGTTCAAAGGCGACATCAAAAAAACTGGTCGCAGCTTTAGTCGTAGTTGTCACCCGATGCGTAGCTTCCGTAGCTCTGGTTGCCACCGGATATGTCCATACCACTGGAGCGGCCAGCGTGACTCGCGCTTCCATGCATTCCACGAGATCCGTGAACACCTCCGCCCATGTCTCCCGAATAGCTGGAATAGTTTCCACCTTCATCGTCGTCATCATTGCCCTTACGGCCCGAGTGCTCCTTGGAAACACGGCGACGATAGCTGTCGTCATCGTCTTGCCCCCCGCCCATGCTCGAGTAGCTAAACTTGTCAAGGCTCGAGTCTCCAGAATGCCCTGTCACGCTTCTCTCGCCGCCAAACCCAGTCGTACTGCCACTCGATCCGCTTGAGTAACCGCTGGCTCCTCCCGAGCGCGACGAATAGGACGTCGACGCATCAGGGTCATTTTGCTGACGATCATCCCAATCATCTCGCGAGACACCCGTGTCACGCGAATAACTCTTGGTCCCAACGTCAGGTTCGCCACTAGCATCCGACGAACGGTATGCCGAGCTCATGTTTGGTCCAGTGTTGGAGCGGTCGTCGTTTTCCTTGGACTTGTGTCCCTTGTCCTTGTTCTTGCCCATCATCTCGCGGATAGCTTCCATCTTTGGCGCCTTGGAGTCGAATTCGGTTGTGAAGTGCCGAGATCAACTCGAAAGCTCGTTGAGACAGTCTATCGAGACAAGGCTGTGAGATCTATTCGCATGGTCGCAGTATTTCCATTTCAACTTGCTACCTTCCAGTTGGAATGACAAACATTGGTCATCAGCAGTGTCCCAGTCCAGTTGAGAACTTTTAGACTATTGCTTTAACTGTAAGATCTGTGATTTGTCTACTAGCTTTGCCAGCGAATACTAGTTTCTACATGTGCTTCGTTGACGTCTCACATCAATAATGACACTGTGCGAAGCAAGAAGTATGATGTTACTGAAGTCGTTCATTCTCGCTTTAGTCGAAGCACGAACTACCGATGATAGGATCAATCCAGCTACGAGCGCGTGACACTCGAGAGTAGACACCAGGGTAAAAGGGTCCTTGTCCGCAGGCATTATCTTTGCTCCAGCTCACAACACCAACGAGTACATCGTTGCCACCGTTAGCAGATTCCACGACAAGCGGTCCTCCAGTGTCCCCGGCGCAGGCGCCCTCGCTGATCACGCCGTCTACACACACCATCGTGCTGTCAATTGCAGCCACTTGTTGGCACTCCTTGTCACTAATGAAAGGTAAGTCGACGCTGCGGAGCTCCTTGGACATGACGCCGTTCTCACCCGTTAACCCCCATCCGATCGTTGTCGCTGTCGCTCCAGCCTTGAAGTCGGAATCGTCGGCTGCAGCGAGCTTCACAGGCTTGAACGAACTCACTGTTTCCAACTCTAAGAGCGCGAAATCGGCGCTAAAGTCGACATTTACCGAGAAATTAGGGTGATTCATGACCGCCGCAACCTTAATCTGTTCTCCATCTTTGGTTCCGCTGAGGTAATGAGACCCAATTGACGCCCAGCGGATGTTTTTAGGGGCGCACTGAGAAGAAGTGAGCACATGCGTGGGGCTGACAAGAGATCCACCGCAGAAACTCTCGCCGTCCTCGGAGCTCCGGAGACCAACTGTGTATGTCTTGGCTTTAGCCTTGACGACCGAGCCACCGAGAATAAGTTTGCGGTGAACATTTTCAGATGCGTCTACAGGACTGGATGCCAATGCTAAAGCAAGCGATGCGGCAGTGACGAAAGCGGTCTTCATGACTTGTCAAGTTGGGGAATGAACCGCAGATAAAGCGAGATTCGGAGAGATTTGTTGAGCGGCGGCACCGGGATCAGAGATGGCTTGGAGATGGTTCGCTCTTCGAGATCTGTCTGGCGGTACAGTAACTTACTGGCAGTAAGTATGGCAGATATATAACAAACATGGAGCACAAATACAGAGATGTACATGAACGGGATTTACTACGATTGAGTGTTGATCTTCTTCTCAACCATTGATTGTCGTTGGTGCCGCTGGGTTTGTGGCTTTACTCGCTTAACGTGCATAGTTAGAGACCCTCTTATCAATCTCAATGATGATGACCAAGTCCGTACATTTCTAAGTGGCTGCACTGTATGCATATCTACATAAATTCGTCGCTTCCGTCGCAAACGTAAAGTTCACTTTGCAATACATCTCCAGCTTCTATTATCAATTTCACTGGCGGGTTCGTTAACGCTTTACGTAGGGGGCTCTTATAATTGATCAAAGTTCCCACTCCAAAACCCAATCATATCACTTGGCGCCATATTCCTGATTCTTCGGTATCTTTCTTCATTCCTAGATCTCCTCAATGGACTCGTGGCGGGTGCTCTTCCCGTGGTGCAAGTGGCTGCGTGGACGTCTGCAGCTAAGCAATTCACCGCAGCATGCTGCTCCTAGTGACTATCAAGACGACGATTGGTTGTTGGTGACGTTGCCAAAGCTCCAGCGCGACGCCAGCTCTGAACTGCTGCGGAAGATCCGGGAATCTCTGATTTTATTGTCAGTTGTGGCAGCAGCGGATCGGCCGATATTCTGTGATATTTTACGTGAAAAGTGTGGCGTGGATGGCAGCTTCAACAACTTTGACAGTCTCCGGGTCATCTTCGTACTGGACGATCACAATAGCCGGTCGATGCCGTGGCCCGAGACAATATGTAAAGCTCTGTTGGGTTGGGATGGAGAGGCTACTTTGAGTGAAGATTTCTTGCTGGCGAAGGAAGAACTCGAGAAGATCGCCGAGAAGAAATTAGGGACACTTGTTTCGGACACAGCCATTCCCTTCTGTCTCCATTTCGCACCCCAATATATTAGTTTAGTGAGTCCTCAACAATATCTTGAAAGTGTGCAACGAGTACTCAAACAAGTGATGCCAACACGTGATCAAGTGAACAAAAAGAAGAAGGAAAATGCACCAGATGATCATCACAATGATAATCAGGACAACGAACACGGTGGCGGTTGCCTTTGGCCTTTCGTGTTTGAAGCTGTGCAGTTAAATTTAAGGGAAATCGAGTTGAAGGAGTCGGTAGCAAGAGCATTGGAGGAGCTGGTGATGCTAGGAGCCAAGGTATCGTGTCTGCAGTTACCGTTAAAGTGGACAGACTTCTTCTCTTCAAGCGAGTGCTCGCGACAGCCACTAGCAGAGTGTTTTCTGGCTGTTTCGGGCGGAGGACCTAGAACTAGACTGTTTTCGTCGAGGATGGCAAAGGAACCGTACGATAAAAATGAGGAGCGATTGAGTAGAGTGGAGGCGGTTGTGGTGAATGACGTGGATATTGACGATCGGCGGTTCGCAGCGCTGTGCTCAGCATTACGTGGAGCATCAAGTGTGAGAGAACTTGTTCTGGAGTCTGTATTTGCTCAAGACACACGGGGGCCTCGTGCACTCAAGTGGAAGTGGTTAGCTTATGCTCTATTTACACCAAATAACGAGAGATCGTCAGTGAAGAAGTTGGTTATCACCGAGCCAGAGCTTCTCGCTGATGACGTTGCAGCCATCGCTACCATTGTGAACTCATGCAAACCTGCACAAGAACTACTTGACCCTCTGTGGGCTGATCATGAGGTTAGCCAACGTATCAAACAGTCCAGAAAGGATGAAGAAAACAATCAACCTGAGTGGGAAACCAGCAAGGCTGAAGAAATGGTGCGATTAAAGAAAGACACAATGGTGTTTCTAGAACCGCTTTGCGGCCAAAACGAGTGGGGGCTGGCCTCAGTGGTGCTTGAACACGACGCAGATTTTGCTCTAATGGATGCCAGCAGTACTGAAGAATGGGTGGAAATTCTCGTTCCAGGGTACGGCAAGTGCTGGGTGGATCCAGACGCTGCACACGACCGCTATCTATCCGACTTAAATTCATACAATTGGACAGGGATTACAGATCTAAAGCTTGTCACGCAAGTGGCGAAGAGTTCAACAGACAAAGTATTTACCCAGTTCTTTCAGCTCGTCGGTCACGACCTGGTTAACCTCGTTCTCCATACCAATTTACTGCGAGAACAAGGTCTAGGCGCTATCCTCCGCTCGTGTCCCAATCTTAAGAGCCTGGAGCTTAATGGTGCTCAGGTGCACGATATGTTTGCCTTCACACATGGATATGACGTGGGGTATTGTCAGATCAAGGCTCTCTCTATTGAGCACTTCCGAGTGAGCCCATCGAGCTTAAAGGAATTTGCAAAAGTGCTTAGTGACCCTGATCGAGAAGCTGCACGGCATATTTGTAAACTATGTATCGGAAAATTACGTATTCAAGATATTGACGTCGCAGTTGCTGACTATGAAGCTATGATCGAGACGTTTGTGCGGATGCTGGACACGAACACAACTCTCGAGTACTTGAAACTCTATATCGAAGGAGACTTCTACACGCGCTTTGCGAGGAGCTTTTCAGCGCATGATGGAGAGCAGCTACCACCTGAGGAATTGTCGTCGACACGCAAACTTGCGTTCATTAGTATTGTTCATTCTGGCAAGAGCAAACGTCTGGAGAATCGGTTGGTGCGTTTAATCTTCAGATATGCAGCAAGACGCGTGACTCGCGAGGTATGCATCATGAACTACTGATGGTTAGAAGCCCCCTCTCACCGAAACAGATTTCTTGCCACAAAGACAACCGATAGCCGAAGCAAAAAGAACCTTGCATGTCGTCGTTCAACCTGGGACCAAGCACGAATGAATTCTCTAGTGTTGGGGTCGTCGTGGCACCACAGACTTGAATTTGCCAGCTGAATCGAGGACCAAGAACAAGAACCAAGATCATGGGCAAAGGCAGCGGCGGCGGAAGTGGATCTAAGGGCGGAGGCTCGAGTGGACGATCTGGATCGAAGGGCGGGAGCTCGGGAAGCTCCAAAGCGGCCGCTGACAACCGCTCGAACCAGATGAACCCCAATAACTCGGCCTACTACTCGTCACGCGCGCACGGATAAACTACGCACTTCGCCGGTTGCGGATACAACCAGATGCACGAATTTTGTTGCTGTGACCTTACTGCTGATGATTAAGAAACGAGAAATACAAGAGCGGTAAAGCACAGTGGCTCGTTGTCAAGTAAGAAGCTTGCCACTATGGCTGTAAGACTCCCCAATCAACTTTCGTTAACCATTTCTTTGAATTGCTGTAAATACCTTGAAATTCAAACCTTTTCTCATGGCCAACGACGTCCTTGGCAACGGTTAGCCAACGCAAGCAGAAGCTGGGAACATGCGCTCCCATCTCTATTATTTAGCGACGTTTGTAGCAGCTTGCGCCTCAGTTAAGCCGAGGATCAGAACAAGAACAAGATAATGGGCAAAGGCGGCCGCCGCCGCTGGGCCTAAAAGCGGAGGCTCGGGATCGAAGGGGGGCTCCAGCGCTCGATTGGCGAAGGTGTCAAGGCCGCAAGTGGTGGGCGACAACATTCAAGCGGCAAAGGCCGGGTAAGTCAGCAAGCCACACGTCGAGCAAACAGGGCAGCACCAGAGCGACTAGTGCCATGCCCAAGTGGGCTTTGGACAACCGCGCGAAGGCTGCAGCTCAACCCCAACAACTTCCGCTACCGAGGCGAGCCGATGCAGTAAGTGTGTTACGGCAATACTCTGTCCACGTAACAACCTTTGAACGAAGTCTTTGCTGTTCTACAATGTAGACTACATGTTAGCAGTGATTGAGTTTCTTGAAGTTGCTAGGCATGGGATGCATGTAGCCATCCGATGTGGCTTAGTCGGTCGAAGTATCCACTCAGACGCATCCATCTGGATTTGCCACTCGCTATTGCTGTATATTACGCCGCTTTCATTTCTCCTTTCGCCTTGAAGCGCTTAATCGATTGACCAGCATGGACTTCCTCAACAAATTCTCTGGCGGCGATTCCAGCCACAAGGACAAGAGCAAGAAGAGCGACTCGATCTTCAACAAGGCCATGGACGCCGCTGAGAAGTACCACGCCAAAGAGAAGGCTTCCGAGTTCGCGCAGAAGCGTGTGGCCAAGCGAGAGACCGAGAAACACCAACCTGGGTACGTCGCGAAGGACAAGTCGACAGTCGACAAGGCCGTGGAAGCCGCTGAAGACTTCCTTGCCAAGCAGGGACAGCCCAAGGCCCAGCACACCGAACACAAGAAAGACAATCAGATGGACGATCTGTTCGGCAAGGCCAAGGGATTTCTCTCCAAGAAACACTAGAACAAGACAGTTACGGGTTAACAGCCTATTCAAAACATGTACTTTGAACCAACAGGATATTGTTTCATGTCTTAACTCCATCCGAATCTTGCCAGCAGCAGGTAACCTTCAAACTATACCGAGGTGGTATAGCTGTTGATTATTTGCATGGATATGGTGGCAATATTCAGGTGGCGTGAACCTTCGGAAGATCCAGCCGAACTGAGATCGGCACGTGGCTGATTTCTCGTACCGAGGGGCTGTCAGATACGCAGCGCTCGCTCGGTATGGGTGTCTTGTTTAATGGTAGCGGATACTTTCATCTCACTTTCGATCTTGCCGAGCAACAAGCACTTTGGACTACAGAATTTCCTCATCGATGGACTCGATGCTGAACAAGGCGAAAGAGGCGGCGGAGAAGTACACGGGCCACGGAGACTCGCACAAGGACGAGTCCAAGCTGCACCACATGAAGCACGAGGCCGAGAAGATGTACATGAAGCATGCCGCCAGGGACTACGCGGAGGACCACGGGTTTATCAAGAAGAAGCACCACGAAGACGAGTCCATTTTGGACAAGGCCAAGGATGCTGTGAGTAAGGTCACTGGCCACGGAGATTCACACAAGAAGAAGGAAGACGAATCTTTCCTTGACAAGGCGAAAGATGCTGTGGAGAAGTACACAGGCCACGGCGATTCGCACAAGAAGAAAGAGGACGAGTCTTTCTTGGACAAGGCTAAAGAGGCTGTGGGCCAGTACACCCACAAGCACTAGATGTTGTGTCGTGCGTAGAATTGGACATCTTTGAATTGAGCTCTTTTCATTCGACACCTAACGAGATCTTACAGTTAAAGCAATAGTCTAAAAGTTCTGCTGGACTGGGACACTGCTGATGACCAATGTTTGTCATTCCAACTGGAAGGT
>NW_008649026.1:95041-118174 GCF_000247585.1 Phytophthora nicotianae INRA-310 | reverse complement strand
GTCACCTCTTTTCCAGACACCACATCTGTTGTGCAAATGTTTACCTGCCCATATGCCTCGCTTTTGCTGGTGTCGCCTTTCCAACCAATGAACGTTAGAGAGTCCTCCTGCAAACTCGAGAAAGCGGTCCAATCAGTACATACATGCACACCAGCACCGGAGTCGATCATCCACTCGTCGTAAGCCGAGTCACAGCCCTGAAAAGTTGTCGCAATCACCTTCTGCCCTTTACGATCATCACCAAGAGAACCACCCATTACAACCATGCCAATCGAAGATGGTTTACCGCCACCAGCTCCACTCCAACGCACTAGCGACATTGACGAGGATGACTTCTTCTTCCCTTCCGACTTTCCTGCACTGTTGGTTACCTTGTGTGTCTGCTTCTGTCGCTTCGCCTCCAGATATTCACTGCAGTCTCGCTTCAGATGGCCGGGCTGGTTGCAGAAGAAGCAGGTTCTGGTCTCCCCATCTGCCTGCCCGTTCTTTCCCTTGAATCTTTTTTTGTTTTTGTTATTGTTCTGCTTCCACCGACGCTTCCCTTTGCCACCAAAGGGTTGCTGCTGCTCATTCACCTGTAGAATCTTGGCACTATCAGGCGACTTAGCAGGTTTCTTGGTCATGCCGCTCCGTTGCTTATCCACCTCAGCCTCACTGCGTAGTGTATTCAACACTTCAGACAGCGTTGGCATGTTACCGTCGCGCACGTCTTTGTCGAACATCCTCACAAGTCCACGGTACTCGAAAGCAACTCCTTGAAGAATCAGTTTCACCATGTCATTGTCCGAGACTTCGTCGTTCATGTTGCGCAGCTGGCGCCGCATGGCCTCCATTTCGTCGAGGTACATATCCATGTCCATACCATGAGTGAAAGTGTACCCATACAGCTTCTTGCGCACGTACAGCGCATTCGAGAACGCACGCTTGGTCTTCTCCTGCTCGAAGGCCACCCACATTTCTCGTGCACTCGTCAGCATGCAAATCTTCGTCGCATCCTTGATAAGCACACCACGAAGCAACGCATCTCGCGCGACCGCGTTCTTTTCCGTAAAGATCTGCCTCTCTGCATCCGCCGCGTTGGGATCAAGCACAACGGTGCCGTCCAGAACGCCCCAGCACTCCCGTTGCGACAGGTAGGATTGCAGCATTGCCTTGTAGAGGTCGAAGCCGCCTTCTTCGTCGTACTTAGGAGGTTTGTTGCTGCCGAATCGAGGCGCCGCCATCGCGTTGTTCCCGTCGGCCATTCTGGATCAGTCTCGAAGTAGTTGGGCTCATAACCTAAGAGCGTGTTGAGTGTAGGAAGGGCCAGCGCTCTTGAGCACTTAGAGTTTGAGCGAGTCGAGAGCTGAATAGCAGAAGACGAGTGTTTGAGTTGTAGCAAGTAAATTGCAAAGTGATTCATGTTAAGCTCCTTCGAGCTTCTGTGTCTGTGAAAAGGAGGAAAGCCTATGGCTACAAAACCCCCGTGAACTTACTCTACTGGCCACACTGCACGTTCCTGGAAGTGGCTCCAGTTTGGATAGCCATCCAAACTGGGTGTTGTGGATTCCTTCAACATTCCACAGAGTGCATGTAGGCGACCAACAGTAGATGTCCAGCCAAAAACACAGCCTAACACAGGCCTCATCCCCGCAGAGCAAAGTGACCGCCAAAATCAGGTGGTGTGGTTGACACCAACGAGAGAGATTCTCATACGATCTCGTACTTTATGATACTCGTTGATAAAACGCAAAAAATACCCGCCAAACTCTCCAAGTTCTTGTGGCTCCTTCTTGTGAATTTTCTTCATGACGCCATCGAAATTTTTTTATTGCTTAGTCCGACAGTACCCCACAAAACTTCAATCGCGTCACGCGATCGCAAAACGTTATCCTCGTCGGCAATAGCTGCATGGATCAAGGCTTGCTTAGCAACTCCATCACCTGAGTCCCCAGCCACAAGTAACAGCAATTCCATGCCCGAGCTACCGTATCTTTCGTAACAAAAAAAAAATTCTTGCAAAAATTCTTGCCCAATACCTCCAATAATGCTTCACCGATGTCGCTCCACGCGAACGTTTGCGCAACTTTAGTCATGACTGGGATGAGTGTCGAGCTTCTGCCAAAAATCCGAGTCTTGAGCAGTGCTTCGTAAGAAATAACTTTGTCAACTCCGCATCATTAGATTCAACCAGCAACTCGCAAAAAGAGAGAAAAAAATCTGACCGAAGGCATGGTAGTGCGACTCAAGGTGAGTTCGTTTCCCCAGCCATATTTGGTAGCCACTTTGCCGAGAAGATTGCGCAAGGCTGCAGCATCTACAGGTCTACGAGAAGCCAATTCTTCAACAGCAAAAAGTGAAAAAGGTGAAATATGGCTCTTACGAAAGCCAGGATAATCTGTAGAAAGGCCTTGTGGCGGACAACTGGTTGGGTCCCCTGACCAGTCTCCAAACGCAATTAAGGGTTTTAGTGGCTTGAACGACCCTGTTTTACTCCAAAAATTCAGCGAGGTAGCAGGAATCGTTAGCTTTCGAACGGTACTCTACTTTTGTCCGTACGAGCTCTGGTTCCTGAGATACCAAAATTCGCGCTTTTGACAAAAGTGGCGGATAACTGGTTGCTTACCCCCCCCCCCCCCATCCCCTCCCCTTACCAAGCGATGCTCACCATTGGCGATGCTGCGCGGTGTATATTAAACAGGCCTCCTAAAATCATGGATATGAAGGAAAAGTGCCTATTTTCAAATAATTTAATGGGAAAAGTTTCTTTTTATGACGTTTCCGGCTACTTTCTACGACTAGAGGTTTTTTTCTAAGACGTAGGCTTTTTTGTATTATGTGCGGCTACTTTCTATGATTTCCGTATTTAATTTGAGTTTTCAATTATGGCGAGGCTACTTTATATGATATCGTCAGAAATGAATTAAGGGAAGGCAGGGTCTTTCTCCACAAACCACATAGTTACAGGTCACAAATTCAAGAAAGTTGATGATAGTCGTTATTTACGTAGGAACTTCAAGCAACACTCGTCGTTTGTTAAAAAAAAAAATGAATGTTATTAACCCAGGTTAAGGTGTATAGAACTAAAAGTTATGCTACACAATGGAAGCACATTGCAGCTCACTTCGCAAATTTCAACGATGAACCCCATTGATCGACTCCAAGCTTCAGTGAACCTCTACATCTCGCTTCTCATTGCTATGCGCCGCCATCTCGAGGTCGTTGTTTGCCTTTCACGTGGAGCGGGTGCAAGAACTGGACGATGAAACGCGTCGATTGGATGACTACCCGGATGGATCGCAATCAACGCATGAAGACTCAGATGACTCTGGTGACTCATCATATGACGAATACGAGACTGAGACCGAATCCGATGCACCGTCCACTCCAAACTTCATCGAAAGATGTGACGCCTTCTTCAGCGAATCGGAATCCAGCAATGAAAATGGTTTCGTTTGGAACATTCGGGGTGCACTACGGTGAAACAGAAAAATACCACCAGACCTTCTATCCCGCGGCTTTCATGTTTGTTCGTACCGAAACAGCATTCGCCTACAACCGACTTTTTCAAGTATGCCAAGACCGCTGCCTGGAGTTTTTCAACGGTTCCCTGTGTCCTCGTTTCGGTTCTATGGATCACTCACGTCCAATTGCAAATCGTTTCCGCCGAATTTTGCCAGAGATAAAGTTGTTGAACTATTGGCCGCATCTACATAGAAAGGCGCGTGAGAAAAGGGGCATTTGGTTGAGAAGGAGAGCTACGAGGAGAACATTAAGACTCAACTCGAGTATCTGAGTCAGGCCCGGACTGCAAGCCAATTTGAAGCTTTGTGTGGATTGGTGGTCGATAACTGGATTACTCTTGGTGAAGTCGAATACGCCCAATGGCTCGAGACAGAGTACCTGACGGAACCTTGGGATTTATGGTTTTACAGTGCGAGCGATGCGCCAGGGGTTGTGCCGAATCAAAATCCTATTGAACCGCATCATCGGAAGATAAAGGCTACTGCAGTAAGCCATCTTCGGGCCGCAACAGGTCACGTTTTGGCAGGGACTCTGCCCAAAATATTGATAGCAAGTGCTATGGATATTGGCACTGAACCTATTCGGCATTTCGCATCAGGACCTGCACATTCTGACCTGCTAACGACCGCTTTGCTACTGTGCAAAGATGATAACCACCACCCGAAACACAAAGGAAAAAGCCCCCGTGAACTCAGCAACATTGATCGGTACTTCTTCCACGCTAACCCCTACGTAGTGCGAGACGACGCCCTTGGAACCAAGGTAGATGGGTTTAGAACTCGGACCTACTAAGGCTCCCTTGAGGGGGTTCTTAGGCGAAATGAGACAGTGGAAAATATCCCTCTGAAGTATCTGTCGCTCCACGCTGTAAAGGTTATAGCACAATTTTCAGTCCGCCATGATTGGGACTCTCCGTCATGGAGTGTTCACAAAATCGAACGCATCCGGAACAAGTACAAATGTGACTGCAAGGAGTTCTACCAAACTGGGTGGCTATGTGCGCATATCCTGGCGACTCTACATCTCGTTGATTCGCTGGACTTGAAGATGATGCTTCGTAATGTCCCAGCCCGTAAACCTCCAGGGCGACCACGGAAGAAGACACGGTGCCTCGATCTCGACGGCACAAGAAAATCTCAGTATTCGGTCATTGCTTTGGTCAAGCGATTGACGGAAAAGTCGGCCAGTGTGATTAACAGGAGTATTTTGACAGTGCAAACTTCCAGCGACGAGGAAGACGAGGAAACACAGCGTAACTACATTGGCAAAATCAAACCTCCTTTCATGCGCGGCAGTAAATGGCTCTGGGACATAGAGTACGAAGAACTGGAGGCAGCGCCACCGGTGCAAATTGAAGAGCTGGCCAGGACCGTCAACTACTCGTTCCAGATGGGGCATAACTTAGTGCCCAACTAGCGTTACCCTACGCCTGCATGGATAATGCATCCTTGATTACGTAAAGTACGAACAGAAAAACTATAAAACTAACCCAAAAATAAAATAAAAAACTTGCATGGAAACACTGTCATACAAAAGAGCCCTTGCTCATACACTTAAGCCGAACATCAATGTATAGTTAGCGCATGTCAGACAATATAGCCGCTTGTCATAGAAAAACGCCTCACCGTCATAAAAAAGAGTCGAAATTACACGTCTTAGAAAGTAGCCGAAAGTATGATAAAAATAATCCGCACCCTAATTTAATTGGGTAAAAGTGCACAATACCGTAATGGGATCCTTTTCACGGACCATTAGTCCTCACTTCGCAATTTGCTTTAAAAGGCCATCTGCATCAAGAAACACCAAGAGCACCCACAAACCAAATAATGCGGCTTGCTTCGTATGCATCTCCAAAAAAAAACTATCATTGGCTAAAACTACATTTCTCTGGATATTTATATCCAGAGTTTTAGGGGCGATCGGAAAGCGTCAACGATCCTGTCAAATAACATTTTTATGGATATATCTGTAACTATAAGAGCGAATATTTATATGTTAAAATGACGCAGAAACTAATAAACTGTTTTCTTGTATGCCCAAAAGGGTGAATGTTGACCCAGTCGGCCTAGAACAACATTCACCTCGAATGTGATCCAGTCACATTCAAGCTACCTTATGGCTTCAACATAGGTATTGGAACGACGGAGTAGTTAGTAAATACAACCACACAAATGTCATGCGTCCAGCTTCAGATATACATGTATCTCGATACAGCACATGTACTCTATACGAAATTAACACTAGGATACGTATGAAATTGATTTAGAGACGGCAAACATCAAATTCTCAACTAAGAAAAGTAAAATTTCCCAGTGTCGCTAGCGAAATGGGGGCCCATCCTTATTCGCGCTTCAGTTTCTTCGAAGTCTTGTTCTTGCTTTTCGGTTATGGTAGCATGTCCCCAACGCATTCGTTATGAGCGCTGACAATGGTCGGTGCCAAGCACTCCTTAGCACCTACGCTGTCGGTTCCTTCTGAGATCTGGGTTTGGGCCTCACCTTTTGGCAGCATGCTCTCAGCACATCCATGGGGAGTGTTGATGATAGGAGGTGACATGATCTCCTTTTTCGGACCGGGCAGCGTGCCTTCACTGTCGGTCCCTCCAGATACTTGACTCAAAATATAAAAAGAAACACTTTTTTGAATGTGCATTAAAGAATTTCTTTTGAAAAAGTAGTTTGTTTCTTTAAAAATATATACTTTGAACGAGTTTCATTTTTTTTTGGTTGTTACGGTATGTACTTCATTAGTATTAATAAATATTATAATATTAAATATTCAGTATCCAAATATCCAGAGCTTCCCGGGCGCAGCACGGCATTAGTCCAGAAATGACCACCAGCCATCCTGAAAATTTCGCACACGAGTAAATACCTGTCAGTCAATTCAAATTACCGGATAACCACAATTAATACATCTTTTTAGTAATAATACTGAGCTTAATCTTCCAACACCCGCTAACTACCTAGTCAAGCAACCGCTCAGGGAGACTGTGATCCGGGTCAGCTTACTAAGCTGAGACAATGCTTGGAGGATAAAATTTGCGGAATCCGACGCAACTTTACTTCCGGGGATAAGTCTCGTAGATTCCGCTCGATCTAAGCATCCGGTCTCTTTGTTTTGGAATCGAGGAAGGGCAACGCCAAACAGGTCGAGACATCCGTCCCCAAATCGAGTTGGCAGCAAAGTTGCGCGACTTGGTTGACAGCATTTAAACCCCTACGATTGGCTAGAATCGGTCGAAGTTGCTTTAAATATACTAAATTTCAGAGCTTCTTCGTGCACAGCATGACTTTTTTTTATTTGTTGAGCCTATAGCCCCATTTCTCCTGAAGTCAAACAAACTGTGCGCTTGGCATTGATAGCAGTAAATTCAAAGATCTGTTGAATGACGTAGCTGTCGAGGTGAAGAAAGATGTCGTAAACAGGTTGGACAACGCTGAGGAATGCCAGACGACAGCGCAATGGTAACTTTTTCCTCTCGATGTTGAGCGTTTCTCGGTGATGCTGTCGAAATGCAGCTGCATATCTGTAAACAAGCGCCGGCGACACGAGTAATTCAAGATACTCCAGTTTGTTGTTCGCTTTGAGCATATCGAGGAACGCCTGCACACTCTCCTCACTCATCGCACTCAAGCACAACTCACGCATCCCGTTTGCCAGTGCACTACTTGGATCTCCCAATTTCTTCGCAAAACGAGTGACAACGTCGACAGGTGGGTTGTAGTATGTAAGACCCAAGCCTCGGATAGTTGCACTTCCCTTCTCCACGTCGAGCATCAAAACATCCAAGTCAATCTGTATATTGTCGAGGTAGAGCTGATCCAGTCTTGGACATGCTTTTAGAATAGCTTGAACGTCAAAAGCCGCAACAACACCCATCTGGATCGAAAGTTTTTGTAGCGAGAACCCTACCAGTTGTAGAAACCGAAGCAGCACGAGCATTTCTTGTTCCGCATTGCTGTCAATCGATAGATACAGCGATTTTATCCCAGCAGAACATGATGCTTCTGGGAACACTTTATGTGCTTGATCCGACAATATGACGCCGTTACCACGTCCAGGGACTAGTACGTTGAATCGACAGTTCTCTTCGTCAATTTGGAGCAAACGGTATACGAAATCTTCAGCAGTTTCCAGTGTTGAGATGCTGTTCAGACTGGTAATTGATTGTTTGACGTTCACACTCGTGCCTGTCGGAACGAACACGTATTCAACACTATCCCCTTCAGAAGTTTGATTAGGCTCGGGTAAGTTTGTTGCAAGCACGCGTGCTACAGCATCAACGTCTTCACGGCTCAACTGGACTCCAACCAAGTTGATTTCTTCAATAGACGACCTAGATGCACCACTGAAAAGAGCGTATGTAAGCCACCGCCAACGCCACGTACGCTGCGCCGGTGTAAGTGAACGAAATGCTCCATTGATCGTCAACTTGTGCACTCGTGAAGCGTCGACCAGCGACGCACACAAACCGGAAAAGATCTGATCGTCCACTGCAAACATCGGGATGACAAGCGACTCAATCATCGGTCCATGGCCGCAGAAGATGGTGTTAAATAACTTACCGCAATGACACTGCGCCGTTAGATCGCTTGGATGCACTTCACCCGACCGAAAGAATCCGATCTGCAGCTCCTGCTCCAGTGTCAGTTGAAGCTCCGAAATGGCCAAGTAAGGCAACTCCAACATCGATAACGCCACATCAGGTGGTTCACGTGAGACTGGAATCGTACCGATACACAACTGTACGCACTCCAGCTCGTACGTAAAATACCCGTCCACAACACGTTCTTCGTTATGCTTTTTGATCTCGTCCATCGTGGCCAACAGCTCCCTCCAATTCGCCGACAGCGCCGACTGCCCCACATTCCACAAGTCCGTGAACGCTAAAGCGTACGAGATCTTGACAATCTCTTGACGTCCTTTGTGGGGCTTCAAGATAGCAGATACCGCGTCTTGAAAGGCTACACTGGTACACCGTCCGAGGAAGAACTGGCGAAGGATAGCGGACGGTAGCAATGCGCTGTAGCGTAGGTGTTCCGCGTCAAAGCGGAGTACGAACCTCGGGGTGAATTCCTCATCGAATTGGTCGTCCAGTTTGAGGCCACATCGTTCGAGTAGCAACAATTTGCATGCTTCGTTGTCGACAATTGCCACGAGACTCAAGAGCTCCAGCGCTTCTCGCAACAGTCGAATCTCTGCAGCTTCTCGGTTGAGAATCGCCAGCAGCGACAACGGAGGACGCACAGAGAGCCACCAGTTGTCTGAGAATCGACTTTCAACGTTCAACCGGCCTCGAAGAACCGCACACCAAGGCTCAAGAAGGGCGACGGCTTGGTGCATCTTGGAAGGTTGCAAAGTGAGTGGGATATCTTACGGATTTGCAACGCTGCAAACGTGAGCATTCAAAGATACCGGACTTTTGTATTGCGAATATTGCGAAAACAATCAAGTAAACGGGAGCGTTGGTAATTGCACTTCGTCACCAAAGGTTAGCTTGACAAACACTCTTCTCCTCACTTAGTTGGGGACGGCGGCTCGGACGTGGGAATATGGGGCAACGGCAACTCCTCTTCGTCCGCTGCATGCGCCGAGGACGTCGGACTGGTAGGATACAGAGCGTACGCCGTGAGCGGGTCTTGGTCGTTCAGTACCGTGTGAAGACGCGCGAGTGCAGGGTTGGCAGTGGCGGGCATGGACAGCCAGTGCACGTGCTGGGCAGTAGAGACCACGTCGGCGAATGTCTGGTGCTCCACTGTAACTTCCACGAGGCTGGGGGAGCGGACAGGAGGCTCCCGATCAGCCTGCACAGTCTCGTTGGTGTCTTGGACGTCGGTCACTTGCTCCTGCACTACATCAACCTCCTGAACTACTTCGGTCTCTACTTCCTCCGTCACTTGAACCTGCTTCGTCTCTTTGGTCTCAGTCGTTGTCACCACCTCAGACTCCGTAACCTCTTGGGTTGTTGTGATTTCCTTCGTCTCCTGCACTACTTCGACCACTTCGCCATCGGTAGCGGCTTCAGTCTCCTGGATCATCAGCGTTTCTTTGGTCTCTTTGGTCTCCGTTATCACCTCGGCATCCTGGACGGTCTCCGTTACGGTGGCTACCACAGTCTCCGTTACCACTGCGGTCTCTACAACTTCTTCTCCTCTCTTTACCTCTGTAGCTTTAGCCTCGTCGATCGCTTTGATGGCTTCACGTTGAGCTTTCTCCTCAGCTTCCAGTCTGGCCTTCTCTTCAGCTTCAAGCTTAGCCTTTTCCGCCGCTGCCAGTTTAGCTTCCTCCTCTGCTTCCAGCCTTGCCTTCTCCTCGGCTTCACGTTTGGCCTGCTCTTGTGCTTCCCGCTTCGCCTTCTGCTCTGCTTCTAGCTTTACCTTCTCCTCCGCTTCAACTCGAGCCTTCTCCGCCGCTTCACGTTTGGCCTGTTCTTCCGCTTCAATTCTAGCCTGCTCCTCAGCTTCCAGTCTTACTTTCTCCTCCGCTTCCAATCGTGCTTTCTCCTCAGCCTCCAGCATGGCCTTCTCGGCTTCTAGCTTTGCCTTCTGCTCTGCTTCTAGCTTTGCCTTCTCCTCAGCTTCCAATCGAGCCTTCTCCGCCGCTTCACGCTTGGCCTGTTCTTCCGCTTCTAATCTAGCCTTCTCCGCTGCTTCACGCTTGGCCTGTTCTTCCGCTTCTAATCTAGCCTTCTCCTCAGCTTCCAGCCTAGCTTTCTCCTCAGCTTCCAGCCTGGCCTTCTCCTCAGCTTCCAGCCTGGCCTTTTCTTCAGCTTCCAGTCGAGCTTTTTCTTCCGCTTCCAACCTTGCCCTCTCCTCAGCTTCCAACCTCGCCTTCTCCTCTGCTTCCAACCTCACCCTCTCCTCTGCTTCGAGCCTCGCCTTTTCCTCTGCCAGCAACTTGGCCCGTTCCAACTTCTGCTGTTCGATCGCCGCTTGTTCCTCCAGCTCCTTCTGCTTCTGCTTCTCCAACGCCTCCAGCTTCGCTTTTTCAGCCGCAACTCGAATACTCACCTCACTCTCCGGCACAATAAACGTGTCGATGGTTCGCGTAGCAGGACCCGTGGCTTGCTTCTCCAGCGACTCGAACTTCTCCTTCTCAGCTGACACGCGGACACTCGCTTCGTTCTCTGACACGATAAACGTATCAATCGTGCGCTTGACTTGTGTGGCGAACTTCTGCTGACTCTCGAACATGGCCTTCTCCGCCGACACACGGACACTGGCCTCGTTCTCCGGCACAATGAACGTATCAATCGTGCGCTTGGTAGCTTTCACCTGTTTCTCCGGCGTCTCAAACCTGGCCTTCTCCGCCGACACACGGACACTGGCCTCGCTCTCGGGAACGATAAACGAATCAATCGTACGCTTGACTGGTGTAGCGAACTTCTGCTGACTCTCGAACATGGCCTTCTCCGCCGACACACGGACACTGGCTTCGCTCTCTGGGACAATAAACGAATCAATCGTGCGCTTGACAGGTGTGGACGTGCTCGTCTTGTTCTCGAACTTGGCCTTCTCCGCAGACACACGGACACTAGCTTCACTGTCAGAAACGATAAACGAATCGATCGTCCGCTTGATCGGAGTGGAAGTGTTGGCCTTGTTCTCAAACTTGGCCTTCTCAGCAGATACACGAACGCTGGCCTCGCTGTCAGATACGATAAACGAGTCGATCGTCCGCACGGGAGCGGTGACCACTGAGTTCGCGCGCTTGGTTTCGAACCGACTCGCGATGCCTCGTACACCGCCCGGACTCTCTTCAGTAACGGTGTATCGACGAGCAACCGGCTCAGGAGTGTGAGCGCTAGTGAGCGTAGCCGAGCGCGTGGGCTTCGTCGGTGTACTGAATGCTGCCTCGGTTGCAGTCTCCGTCTCCTTCTGGGCTTGTTTTTCCTTCTCCAAAGCCTCGTACTTCTGCTTCTCAGCGCCAACGTGGATGCTCTTTTCAGTCGGGAAAAAGCTGCGCACTGTACGGAACGACAAGTTGTCTAGAGATTGCTCTGCCTTCTTCTCGAATCGACTTGCCATGTTGCGCACACTTGACACGACGGAGCCCTTCTTAGGTTTAACAGGAGACTTCGGTCGCTCCTTGGCTTCTGCCTCTTCCTTGGCACGTTGAGCCATCTGAGCGTTATACTTCTCCCGTTCAGCACTGACAGAGATGCTGCGTTGCTTCTCCGTGAAGAACTCGCGCTTCGTGCGGAACTTGAGGCTGTCCAACGCATTGTCCTCTTCTTCGTGGGTCTCCAGACGATGTACCACTTGTTTCACCGGCGACGAACCGCTTAGATCCAGTTTTGCAGCCGACGGAGTACGGTGAGTTGTTGGAGACGTTTCTTCGTGCCCTTCGAGGTGATGCACGATGGTTTGCACCGGTGAGGGCGTCTTGAGCTCCAAATTCGCTGCTGAATCCGTACGGTGCGCCTCTGTCTTATCAGACAAGCGCGAGATCACGGACTTGGGCGGCGTCTTCTCCGACTCCGGCTCATCGGTCTCCAACGAGGCGTTTGAGTCACTCAAATGAAAATCCACCGATGCAGACGCCTCCACTTCAGACGTACTCTCCGATTGCTCAGTTGTTGTCTTGGTCTCCGTGCTTATCACCTGTTGCGTAGTATTCTCTTCCTCCACCGCGTCTCCATCGGTCGAGTCACGCATGTCGTCGAGACTGAACACACTGTCTGCGTCAACGGAGCTGCCCACCGTAGCAACGACCGAGTAGTCCATTTCAGACGCGTCGTCCACAGCTGAGTTCACGTCCGCTTCCGAGGGTTCTTTGGCACTTACGTCGCCCTCCTCAGCCTCGAGTTTCATCTCAATGGTGGAGGCTGCTTCCTTCGTCGAGGTCTCTTTGGTTTCTGTGGTCTCAGTCTCTACCTCGCGATCCAACTCAGCAGTTTCATCCGCAGCAGCAAGTGCAGCAAGATCCACTTCCGCCTTCTTACTACTCTCCTCTAGGAAGGCCTCCTCTCCCGCGAAATCCTCAGTCTTGACGCTCTCCCCGTCTACGGAGCTCCCCAGAGTGGCGGCCACGGAGTAGTCGATCTCCACAGCGGCGTCATGAGTAGCGATGGACTTAGCAATCTCTTCCACGGCTTCAGCGCTGATAGCAGCGCCTTCCTCCGCCGACGCGACCGTTTGCTCTTCAACCGTTTGCTCTTTAATCGTATTTTCCGTCACCTGCTCTACAGTCGTCACTTCCTCACCCTCCACAACCGTCTTAGTCTCCACAACCGTTTTGGTCTCCTCTACAATCGTTTTAACGTCCCCCTTCTCGCCCTCCACAGTTATTTCCTCGTCCTGCTGCGTCTCACTGGTCGTCGCCTCCTTCGGGCCGGGGGTAGCCATGATCCACCACGCGTCGTCTCCTTTGACTCAAGATCGATACTGACGGAGGCGTCGCTGAGTTGCGTTGCGACTTGCGGCGGACGCCGTGACCCATCCTTTTCCATAGCCATGCGCTAGCATGGTGCGATTTGACAAAATTGCCACATTGAAATTCGAAGTTCCACGTGGCAATTCCCCGAAACCGTATCATATATGAAAAAAGCGCAATCTTACGGATTATGGCAACGCATGCATGTTAGTCATCGTAGTGAATTGTCACTGCCCTTGTTGCACAGGTAGCTGCAAGTGCCATAATAAGGCTCAGAACAGCGTCGTCCAGAGAATTTGAGGCGGAATCTTGGCACTTAGGGCCTCGTACTGCACTCAAAAACGCAGCTTTGGCTGCAATGGACACTTTATTCTGCACCACTGGCAGAGACTCGCCATGATGCAGTTGAAATGCCTCGTCGTACTTGGTCTGCAACTCCGGACTCAACCCGAGACTGAGGTACGAGAGCTTGCGATTGGTCTTCAGCATGGCTAACAAAACTCGGACGTTGGCGTCGTCGATAGTACACGACTCCGCGGACCCAGACAGTCCGAGTTCGGACAGGTGCTGGCCAATTTGACTCGAAGGAGTCGCGACGGCTTCAGCGAGACGCGTTATCTGCTCATTGGACGTAAAGACGTTCACGAGACCCAGACACTTCAACTTTGACTTGGTTCGTTCGATATCGAGACAGAAATCGTTCGGGTTTCTGAGTTGAATACCCTCGAGGAACAAGTCCGTTAATTGAGGACATGCTTGGCTAATGGAAGCCATGCTAAGTGGATATGACCCGACGGCGTAGAGCGCGAGGGACCGTAAGGGATTCCCAATTAGGTTCAAGAAGTCTGTAAGTACTTCACCGCCATCATCACCAAAGTGAAGGCCCAAAGCAAGCGTCAGAGCCTTCAAACCGAGAGCTGAGTCATCCTTTCGTTGTAGCCGCTGCTCGGCTGGCTGTGTGTCGACTCGAGCAACGCCGTATCCTGGCAGAACCACGTGGAAATGACCACCTTCGTCGCTCACAATATGAAGCCACGAGTCTGATTCCAGTAAAATAGAGAATAACCGGCCTTTGACGCCATTTTCTTGGCCAGGATTGACAAGTATGAGCTCTGTACCTTCAAGAAAGTGGCCGACTGAATCACGTCTCCAGTCTCGAATATTCAGCATGTTTTCCTCGCTTGTGATGTTGTTCAACGCTGCAGTTGGTGGCGAGTTAGCGTGGATCACCACAGCGATAGCCAAAGTGTCTTCACGTGTCAGCTGAGCTGCTGTAATAAGTGCTCTTTCCACGGTTGAGTCAGTGGTCGTTCTGAACAGCGCATACGTGAGCCACTGCCACTTCCACCTCCTCGTCTCCTCCGTATCGGACATGCCAAACACACCATACAGTCGAAGATGCTTTGTAACTGAAGCAGAGCCAAGAGTAGAGCACAAAGCCGCAAATTGCCATCCATTACAGTCATGACACCCGACCGATAGTGTGTCGACGCCACCTCTTTCAGCACCGGCAAGACTTTGACCACACAATACTGTGCGCAAAAACTTTCCAACGCTGTCTTGCATTTGCGCATAGTTCTCAGCAGTAGCTTTCTTTAACGAGAACGCAAACAGCGAGAACGGAAGCCCCGAGTTTAATAAGTTCGTCAACCTCTGCGTCAGTGACCAAGATATGTTCACCTCTCCGACGTCCAAGCGAATCGACTCAAGCGTCAGAGGTAAGAAACCCGTAGAATTTACGTCATACTGTTGATTAGCTTGGAGGATCCTGAGCATTGCGTTGAGATCACGCAGATGAGTCTCGAGAACTTCATCAGGCAGCGTCAGGAGCTCAAATTGCAGCTCGAACGGGACCGAATCAACGCATCGAGTCTTCCCCAGCGTCATTTCCACCTCCTTCAAAATTCGTCTAGCTTCCAAATAGTCGTCACTTCCTCGCTGGACACTCGCCGCCACAAAAAACTGTTTGCACACTGCAGCAGGCGACAAAGCGCCAGACTCCACGAACTTCTCGTTGAACACGAAGCGGAACCGTGGATGCAAGTCCCCATCGAGCGGTTGATCGTCCTCATCCCTTGGAACTCGACACTGCTGCACTAAAAGGGCTCGCCACGCAGCATTGTCCACAATTGCGACTCGGGCGAGCAGATCCAGAGCTTCTCGAATCCGACAGAGCGCATTGATTTCGACCTTTTCGGGTGAATGTGGCAGCCTCACCGCTACCCAGTGATATTCCCAGCGCGCCGAATTTTCAGCTGTGCGACCTTCTAAGTGCAATTTACCACGCAACACTCGACACCACGGATACAGGAACGCCCACAGCGCAGGAGGAGCAGCATCAATTGCTGCCATGTCAAACAAGGACATAAAAAATCAGATTATCGTTGGCTAATTGAGCAATACTACTGGTTTTGTCATTATTTTGTTTTTGGGTAAAAAAATAATTTTCTACTTTTTCTTGTCCTTACCCATTTTCTTGGTAAATGGTACAGCATGACGCAAATCAATGCAGTCCAGACGCACAGTACCCAGCACACGTTCAGGTAGTTCCATGACGCTTTGTGCCTCGATTACGAAGGCCAAGTCGATGATGAGGTCCCGAGCGTAGCCCAGCAAGAGGTTCAACACCCCCGTGGCAACTGTACTGCTGCCGATATCATAGTCCGCTTCCAGATAATTCTTGCCCTGGTAGTATTTCTGGTAGATCTTGGTGCCTAGAATGGCCGGAGTGGTGCCCACGCCTTCTCGAATAGGCCACGTGCCTTGTACAACACGCGGAATCAGCTTGATACGTTGCGTTCGGAACTCATCGTTGGGTCCACGTAGCACTTCATGACAAAGATCAGCAAACACAGAGTTCTTCTTCAACTCGGACGGATCTTCCGGTGTGAAATATAACACCAGCGAGTGGTGCGGGGTACCAGGGAGTATAAAGTTGATAATGAAGATAAACGGACGGTCTTCCACTGCCGAATCAGTGGAATCGAAGCCGTCTCCAACGAAAGAAGACACTCCGATATGCTCAATCGGTTCGTTGGACTTGTACAGCTCCACATTCACTAGTCGACAGGCTTGTCGCGCTGATGGAATCTTCGTCTTTGAAGTAAAATATTGTGGCCCACGGACCATGAAGCCGTCAGCGCTCGGTTCGCTCCAGAACTTTGTGGGTAGCCCATGCAACACACTGAGATCGGTGCGATACCTTTCAAGCATTGGGAACTGCTTCTCCGTCACAATTTGTTGACTCGGGACTGGAAACTTACCGCCCACACTCATTCTTCGACTGTCTGAAGTTGCAGTCACTGGACGGAGCGTTTGCAGACCTTCGGACGCTGTGATCGCTGTGATCATTTCCAAAAAGAAGACCCCGTAGGCGTGGACGTAGTACCATGAGCGCGCTAGTGTCGAGTCGATCCAGCCATTGGGATTCATCTGGATTGTCAACGTCACCCAGCACTCCTCAAAGTGGTTATCGCTGTCTTCTTGCACGCGTGGAGAGATGATGAACCCTCCACCCATAATATTGGCACGGACAGCTCCAGTATGGGGAGGACAACCCGTATGTGTGGTGGACTGGAAGCAGATAAAGTACGAGCCGTCGGGCTCCATGCGCCAATAGCGGAGCATACACAGCTCGCGAGCACTCACGAATACTGGCCACAGATACGTCGGGAAGAGTTTCCAGTAGACCACGTCACTGTGGTCCTCTGTGTGTTCTTCCAGTACACGCGCCTCCTGAATAACATGGTTGGATGTGTAGAATGGACTGTTGACCTTCATGAGCATCTCGAACACTTTACGAGGCGATGCGTTCACCTTGAGACTCGTACGAAGTGCAGGCGGAGGAGCGGATGTCCGGAGACTGTTCTGGTGACTCTGACGCTCTGTGTCTACACGTAGTTTACTTGAAAACTCGTAGAGCTTCCATGATGTCTCTTGTGAGAACGTGGCAGACGTACGGAAGCTCTTAGCGATAGAGCGCGGCATGGATCCAAACGATCCCGACCGTTGTCGAGGTCCTGGATGAAGCGAGAGTGCTCCACCTTTTCCAAAAGATTGCTGCGATACAGATCGTGATCTAGCACCCCCTCCGAAGGACGATATAGTAGTAGGCAGTCTGCTTTCCAGTAGTGGATTACCCTCCTCCATGTCGGGGTCGTGATCCATGTACCAGTTCAGATAGCGCTTCCACTGTTCTTCAGCTTGAGCAATGCACTCGAGAATGCTGTTACGCCACCACACAGCAGTCTCCAGGGACTCAGCAGCCAGTGCAATAGGACCTTTACTGCGACTCTGAGCGATCATGGCGCCTGCAGCACCAGCACTCGCAGCAGCGGCTGCACTCATACTCATACCCATCACACCGATACCAACACCAGCCAACCCACCCGTCAACACCACGGCGGTTGCTGCTGTAGCAGCAGCAGCGGCCGCTGCCGCTCGGCTTCGGAACTTCCTGGAGGTGGCACGCTTGACACTCGGTCTTGCATCAAACTCCGTTTCGTGAGAAACAGCCGAGTCCAGTGGAGACTCAGCCCCGAGTCGTGATGGGGTCGGTCCTGGCGTCAACTCTGCACTCTCCTCCACCTCATCATTACTCGCGTGACTCAAGTGGCGGATCCTGAACGTGAAGAGCTTCTTGGTCTCGATCTTACTCGGCGACTCTCTCACTTCATCCACCGTCGTGCCAGGGCCCAGTATGTACCAGCCACGTGGCTCCTTGTCTCCTTTCTTCCTGAAGTAACACAAGAAGTGGGTGCCATTGGGCGTCGAACGGATCATAAAGTACCGTTCTCTCCATAAATTGACGTGTTGACCCTTTTTGCGTAGCCATCCTTCCATCCTGATCTCCCCTGTTGTAGGTGGAAGGATTTCTTCCTCTGTCTCTGCGGTTCCGGGTTCAACGGGAGCTGTAGCAGCTCTAGAAGTCGAAGAACTCGACGGTGCAGAGACCCCGCCGAATCCCAATTGGCGATCGCGTTCGCGACACATTTCCTCGACTATTTGCAATAGTCTGGGTTTCATAACTTCTCGAACAACGCTGTCATCGAGACCTCTGGACGATGACGACGTGTTGCCGTCTGTAGCGGCCTCTAGAGCGCGTTTGCGAGCGCGAAACTCGGCCATCATATCCTCGTAGAAGGTGAGAGCTCGTTCCTGGAACTGAGGGTCCTGTGCCGGACGTAGAACTCGAGTATCGGCGCCAATGATGGGCGCCCCGGCGTGGACCGAGATGTAGAGCTTCTCTAGCGCTTTGAAAACCACACGCTTGCCGTTCTCGCGGCTGGCGTAGCACGCTGTGATGTAGTCAGCGCACACAATGTCCAGTAGCATGTTGAGGCGGTCCCCGTCCAGCAGGATATCCGGGATCATGCCCGCAGGCCTATCATCCCCAGCTTCCATCGTGCCCCCTGCTACTTCTAATTGACAAATGACCAAAGTCAAGCGCTACTGGACTATAATCTGCAATCCATAGTGGAAGCAAGTGTAAATTGTGCAAGTGCGAAGAGTTGGGTCAAAGTGTAACCTTCACAAACAGGCAACAGTAACTTGTCTCGGGTCTGTCATCATCACTTCGACTGCCATTGACACACAAGCGTTGATTAACTTTTCGCCAGTGGCAAAGACAATCTGCCACTTGATAAGCTTTTCATTTGACAGATTCGCATCAGTATCGCAACATGAAAACAATCGCGTTTTGGATGGTAAAACAATTTTGATTCATTACTTGGCAGTTGGAGTCTACCGCTATCACTACTGAGGTCGTGTCTTTAAGCAACGCAGATGCCCTTGATGATCGAGTCGATCCATGGACGCACAGCAGACACTCGTGAATATACGCTCATACCACCGACTTCACCACATCCTTCGTTGTTGCTAACAAGACCCACAAGGACCTCGTGGTTCTTCTTCTTCACGATGACCGCACCGCCATCGTCGCCCATGCATGACTTGGTGGCTGAGACGCCCCGAGAGCACAAATTGGCCTCGTCAATTTTCAGCTCCGTCGAGCAAATCTCGTTGCTCACGAGTTGCACCTCCACGCTCTGCAGATAACGGGACTGCACGGCTTCAGCCGTGGTGTCGTTCCAGCCGAGACGAGCGCCCTTCATTCCAGACTTGACGATCGTCTTGGCCGGGTCCAGGACCACCGGTTTATAACTCGACTCCTGCTCTAGCTCGAGGATCAGAAAGTCGTTCTGGTAGTCGGTGTTATTCGGGTGCACCAAGTAGGCGACGACCTTAATCTGCTCACCGCTATCCGCGCCAGTGTACGAGTCGGAACCGAGCGATACCCACCGGATGTTGTTCGGAATGCAGCTCGCCACGGTCAAAACGTGCGAGGGGCCGATGAGAGCACCCGCACAAAAGTTGGCGCCGTCTTTGGTGGAGCGAACGCCAGCGACGTATCCCTTGCCAGCCTCAATTTCCGTGACCGGGACGGTGACCAAGTCATCGATTAGGCTGGAAGACGACGTCTGAGCGTTAACCGAGCTCGACGCTAGGACAGTGAGCGCAGCAACGAGAGCGGACGCGAGTTTCATCTTGATCTACAGCAAACAGCGATCAGAAATCGGCAAAAGCTCAAATGGCTCAGGATGGTCTGCACTGCTATCTGGATGGACTCGACAATCATAGCTAGGTTCGTTTCCTCAAAGCGGAGCTCTTCACCGCGAGTTTCTGCTTCTGCTTGTAGCAATCGCTAAGTTCGGTTGCTCCGAATGTCTGGGCCTGCGGACACCAAATGGGATCTGCCAAATCTGAGCAAAGCTTCCATGATGTTGAAGGGAACCGCGACAAGCTTTCTAAAATGGGTAAATTTTCTCGGTAGTTTTCTCCAGTGGTCGGTCACTGCGGTGACGAAGCAGAACCGACCGGTGTTCAAAAGCCGAGACAGAGCCCACGAGCGGTATTCGTATTCGGGACGTGTATTGTTGCAGCAACGTCTCTCTTCTTGTTCGTGCCCTTTTGCTGATACGCTTGCTCTGTCTCGGTTGATGAGGGACGTGATAAATTACATACTGCTTGTTACATGTACAAAAAATAGTTTTGAAAACTTTGGCCTTACAAGAGCATCTCCACCACATCACTATTATAGGAAATGTAATCCGATATTATCATCCAAAATTCTTATCAGTGTTGACTTTAGTCTGAAAAACTTGTTGTGCGGGCTCTTGTTTTAATAACGCCGTTTATCCTTCTCTAAGACGCGGTTTCCACAGTTCGCACCAAACCAGTATGGTGCAAACTTGGTGACCGGCCAACATCCAGATGAAATTCAAGAGCACATCTTCATGAAAAACCTGGTTCCTCAAGCGGCTTTTCCTTGCTCGAGACATCAGGAACGAGTCGTTGCATGGCATGACCGCGACTGGAACACCTCATCACTTCGGTTTTCGTAGGCTGAAACTCAACGCCATCGAATCCGGTCTTGGTGATGAAGTTCGTCTCAGCTTTCGTTGCTGCGTTGGCCGCTTTAGCGGTCGTGTCCTCCGCAGACTCCACTGATGCTGTAGAGCGCAGGCTTATCCTCGGCGGAACCACGGTACCCAAGGGCAGGAAGACCTACTATGCTGGTATGCGCAAAACGGCGGAGGGCAAGAACTTCTGCGGCGGTACCCTCATCAGCCCCATCCACGTGCTCACTGCCTCGCACTGCGTCACGTACGACATCCGCTGGGTCTCGATCGGCTCGCACTATAACAATGGCACCCAGGACGGAGAGCAGATCAAGGTCGTGTCGGTGATGAACCACCCAAATTTCACTGAGGCGTTGAAATTCTCCAACGACTTTGTCATTTTGGAGCTGGAGGTCGCGTCGACGATCACGCCTGCGAAATTAGCCAAGGCCGACGACTCTGATTTCAAGGACGGCGCCACAGTGACAACCGTGGGAACTGGACGTCTGTCGGAGGGCACGACGGCGCTAGCAGGTCACGAGCTGCAGCGTGTGGATTCGACGCTGATCACTAACGAAAAATGCGCCGAGTACGGCAAGATTACAGTGGACGACTCTATGATTTGCGTGGGTGGACAGATCAGCATGGGCTACTGCGACGGTGACTCGGGTGGCCCGGCCTTCATCGAGTACTCCGACGACGATGCCGACGACGTAGTGGTTGGAGTGGTCAGCTGGCGCAATTGGCGCGATGGTGAAGTATGCGGCCGCGGAAAGAGTTTGCCAATGTTGTACTCACGCGTCTCGTACGCTCGGTCTTGGATCGATCCCATTAGGAAGTCCTCGTGCTTCGAATAGGCTAGATAAAGTGCCAGGAGTGTTGGACCATAATACAGTTTTTTCATAGATCAATCCTTGATTCAACGCGGTGTCTGGTGCTGAAGTTTGCCAGTAGTAGCTGTCCTACAATCAGTATCATTGTAAATCCAGCAGGAACAAGATGGGTCAATAGTCAACGTGCTGTCAACCGCAGACCGTGGTAAGGTGCAACACAGCCATGCAGCTCATCTCGCGTCTAGATTCTCGATGGAGGCACTGTCCTGGGCCAAGTCTTGGCCAAGACTAATGGTGGCCAACCTGGCGAACGCCCTTTGCATTTTAATCGGCGGTACACGGACATTAAGTAACCGACGGCACCGCGTCGCATGATGCAAACGCACGGCCGTCCACCACCATTGCTAGACTCCTTCGCAGATATTCTCCAGAGAAAAGGTGACTGTTGCAGTCATGTCATGTATCTTCTAGAGAAACGCAGTGGACGGGTATACGCATGGGAATCCGGATTCTAAGAAAAAACCCTTACTCAGTGCAAGTTCAATCATCTGTTATCCGGAAATGTGACAAAGATCACGCCCCGCTCAACCGAAACTTCAACACAAAATCCCAATCCAACTACCTTCCAGAAGAGAAACTGCGCTATGGCAGACACGATGCCGCCGCCGCATTCCGAGCCCGTTACGCGGAAGCCGTTGCCCCCTTTAGAGGTCCCGGGGCAAAACCAGGAGCGCTTTGTGATGCAGCCCAAGGTGGAGGCGGGTCGAGCCCACCCCGAGAGCGCAGAGCCCGTGACAACCAAGTCGAAGGGTCTGCAGGAGACGCTTACGTGGTTGGAGAAACAGTGCCATGTCGTGCAGACGCACGACGGCCACCAACGTCGCAAGCGTTCGTCCACGTTCGTGCGCTCAGTGTTGCGTCTTCTCAGTGGGTCTAGGGACATGAACAACAGCGACGAGGGCGAGGACAATGCTCCAAAGCTGCCAGTCCCCTGGGGACAGGATGTGCTCAAGGTTGACTGGTCGGAGGTGGGCTTCCGACTACTTGACCAGCCTATTATGCAGGATATGAACCGCGTCCGCGCATTCATCGCCAAGGAGGAGCTTTTCACCGCGTCCCCGCAGGGGATAATAGCACTAGCCAAATGGCTACAGCGCTTTGACAACCACGTGCGTCATGTGATAACACTCAAAGAATATTTACTGGAGGAGCGTACGCTAATTGTCGGCGTGGGACACAACGTAACCACGCTCTACGATGCGTACGATGAAGCCTTGGCAGTGGCACTGGAAAAAGTGCACGACGAGCGTCGCGACTTGAGCGAAGCCGTTTTGCACATGTTTGACGAGCTGGAGAATCTTCTGCGCGGTGAGGTGACAGCTGTAAAGCACCTAATCACGCAGACATTGACTGAAAAGGAAGAGTATGAAGCGCTAAGCACGCTGTTTAACCAGCTCACCAGTGACGACGAGTGTGGTGTGATTGTCGCCCACCTGCTCGGTTGGATGCGTAACAATATGAGCGAGGAGGACGTGCGCGTGTTCCTCGCGCTGTTCAATCCAGATGTGCAGGACAGGATTGCCGGCGAGTGGATGCGCATGTATGCGTCGTACCTTCACTTGCTGGACGAGTTCTCGATCAACTATGACAGCTCGCTCTCGTATTTTACATGAAGCATCGTCGGCGTGCGACCACGATGCTGGCAGACGTAGATTCTGGATCGAGCTCGCATGGGGCTTAGCGGATCCAACTAGTTCAGTGCTGCTGCGCCACTATCGTCACTAAAAGGTGACGGAACGAGCAGCAGCTAGCGATACACGAGAGGAACTCGTCTGGCGGGTGATGAAGGCCGCAAGCTTTTGCAGTGTATACGTGTATTCTTGCGTTTAGTTTATGATGCCCAACATATTATGGTGTAATCTCAAAGAGACAGAAATAACGAGCATGTCTTGCAAGCACGCACATTACATGTAAACTCTGCTACGTGTACATGTAGCATGATGAACTTCGTTAGAATG
>NW_008649026.1:59811-61780 GCF_000247585.1 Phytophthora nicotianae INRA-310 | reverse complement strand
GCTCCATTTCCAGCACCAGCGTTCTCTTCTCCACTTTCGTCAATGCTCATTAAGGAGCAAAACATAGATTGTAACGCTTCAATGCTTTCTCGATGTGTGGGATTTCCTAAAGCTGCAGCTCTCGTTAACCAATACATATAATCATCCCCTTCACCCACCAACGACCAAATCAATTTTCGCACTTTACAGAAAAATCAATCATGTTGTAGGATACAACATGTTAATGCGGGGCTATACTTAAAGTTTGTATGATCTCAGATAAGTACGAGTACTTTTTCTGTAAAACGCGACATGCCAACTTCACCGTAACTCCGACATACAACGTCGCCTGCGGCTTAATGTAGTATCCTACAACGTGTGGAACATAAAGTAGAAATCATGCTACTGTTGCTGCTGACCTTTTTATCAAGAAAAAAGCCACGACCTCTTCCATGTAATCAAGCGGCAAGCAATCGTTGTGAACGCAACAAAACCTACTAAAATAACGACAATCTACTGGCTAAACACATTGTATTGTGTTAGACTACTTTCCCGCATCAAAAGGTGACAACTCTGCTTCACCGATGCCCTCGTCACATCACTCTTTATTCTCCTCTTCATTATTGTCCTCGCCATCAGCAGTGTCCTCGTCCTCGGCGGTGTCCTCGCCCTCAGCACTGCCCTCGCCTTCCGCGTCGTCTTCACCCTCAGCAGTGTCTTCCTCGTCAGCGGCCTCACCCCCTGCTCGTCTGCGCCGTTTTCGTTTTCCGAGTCCTGCACCAGCCTCGCGGTTTTGGATATCACGGCCGCACCGCGGACGAGGTCGCTCAGCACCATTCTTCCATGGGTGGTGCCATATTTGGTGGCAAGTAAGCGTATTGTTCTTTCAATGGGGCCACACCTTATTACACAAGTACGTTCTGAATAGTGAATCACGTTGTTAGTAAAATGCCAATACTGTCGTTCAAAGTATCATACCTTGTTTTCTCAGATGGACTGCAGCCAGGGCAATAGTACTTGGTTGCGCGGCGCTCACCGATACTGCGCTTGCGGTTTGAGCATACCTTGCACTGCCGTTGTCTGCGTTTGCGCTGCCCGTTGATCTCTTGGTAGTCTGGTTTTTCGCGCGGCACATGATCTGCTGGAAGTGCACTAAGAATCTCACCTGACCCTCTCACTGTGGCTGGCGCTGTATACACACAAGTAAACATGTTGTAGGTGAACACGTTGTATACATGTCGTATAAGAACATGTTGTATCCATCGTACCTCAGCAAAGTCTTCTTCAGTGAGATCAAGCATCTGCGCTTGAAGTTGCGTCAGGAACTCGGCATGCGTAAGTGGCTTACCATTGCGACTCTTCTGTGCCTCGCGGTAGACTATGTACGCGTTCACGATCGCTACGTCCACCAATCCCAAGAATATAGCCTTGTAATACTTCTTGCACTTCGTCTGTTGCTGAAGCGAGTAGCGCTGAAGACGCAGCTGGTCATGTACGTCGACCCCGCCCATCCAGCGATGATAATCTCGCATCATTGAAGGGCAAGGGATCTCAGAGCGCCTACCACCTGACTTCCAACGGTCTGAATAGACAGCACAAATATTAGCATGATTTCTATGACAGATAAAACTAGCAGTACTTACAGCAGCTCTCCATTGCACGACTCCCTCCAGTTCCAAAAAGAAGAACTGGCCGGCGGTCCCACCACACTAGGCTAGTCATCAGCGGACAATTTTTGGCCACGGCCATGCGGGTAGTTCCATGGTCAATCTTTTTCGGACGTTTACCACTCTTCACTGCGATGTCTTGACAGAAGTCCTGACGGTCGTCTTGAATTGTACCCACGCAGTAAACTTGCCTTTTCAACAACTGGTAGGCTAGCTGCACCGACGTATAGAATCGATCCATCGCAACGAGATAGAATACACCGGCTTTTTGAGGGGGAAGCACCGCTTCCAAATTCCTCATCACTGCTGCAGGCCCTGTATTT
>NW_008649026.1:50521-58596 GCF_000247585.1 Phytophthora nicotianae INRA-310 | reverse complement strand
GGGTACATCTTCTTCATCCACAAAAACCAACTCCTCATCTTCATCTTCACAATCGGAATCTAAAGCACCTAAATTCAATCCAGAACTGCATACAACATTAGTAAGATGTTGTATCTGATAGCATAAGACATGTTGTACGTACTCTGATGATTCAGCAGGTTGAGGCAATGGAGGGCCATCATGCGCTGTAGACGGCGCACTCCGTGGTAGCGGGTCTGCTATTCTTGCCGTTGGCTGTGGTCTGCTAGTCTCGCCGTGGGTGGTGGTACGTAGTAAAAGACTTGCAGGTGTAGCCAGGTCGGAGTTCGCTCCCGAAGTAGCTGGTGTGACAGCACGCTCAGCTCGGCGGCTATCCGAGCTCGAACCGCAATATAAAACATAATAATAACTTGTGAGTCCCCACAGAGCAGAAACATGTTGTAGGTAAACATGTTGTACATACCTTTCCTCACTGTCATTCGTTGCTATGTGTGGTGATCCCCAGCGTTTTGGTGAGTTCGATCCCATTGCCGTTGCTGTCTTCCGCCTCTTGTTCTTCCCTTCCAAGCGCTTACGAGCTGCAGACTTTGCTTCCTTCCCAGCACGTTGCTGCTCTGTGGCTTTGTCTTGCGCCGCTTTCACCTTGGCCGCCTTTGCAGCAGCAACTGCGGCTTCTCTTACTTCTTTTGCTAGCGTACGTGCGCTCTTCTTCCTCGGTTTCTTCGCAGCTGCTGTGGCCTTACTTGCCTCCTTCGTTGCGACTGTGGATTTCTTTCGCGAAGCTTTCGAAGTCTTTGCCTGGCCTAAACAAAAGGAAGCATTAGCACAGTGAGCCACCACAGTTCAAAAACATGTTGTATGTCATCATGTTGTACCTCGTGTAGCATCATTTCGGCCTCGGACCCTTTTTGTGACTCAGCATAGAAGCCAGCGCTGCCGTAGCCCTCGTCTTCGCATTCATCATCGTCTCCTTCTTCGTCGTCTTCGTAGTCTTCATCTTCGTCCGACGGCTCATCCACTAGTTTATTCCTCGGGCCAAGTCGCTTCTTGTCAGACCCAGCCACTGTCTTTGCGGCTAGTGCACGACGGGTCATCAATGCAGAGTGCTTGTTGGCACGCATATACGATGCGTCTTTTCCAGTTGGTGGGACCCAAGCGCGTGGTTGTCTGCCCTGCTGTGAAGTCTGTTTGCGCGCAGACGAGAAGTCAGCGTCCGTCGGGCGCTGGCCGTTCAGATACTGCTGGTGCTCCTTCAAAATCCGCAAGCGGTCGCCATCGTGCGCTCGACTAAGTTGCTCCAGGAATGCTTGTTTCTCAGCTCGCGTTTCATGGCGCGACGTCATTCCAACTTCCCTCTCGCTCCGCAAATTCTTGACTGAAAGTGTGTTCTTCTCCGCCACTCAAATTTATCCTCATAGACAGGGCATTGATGAGTGGATTCCGTCGCCCGTTTTATTCAGATACATTCTATTTTTTGAACAAATTGAACCTAACCCTGTACATCGAACTTTTTTATGAGGGATGTGCTTATACTTGGTTTTACTATATTTTCGCTATTTTTCGAGCCAATCCCTATACAAACATGTTGTACGTACAACATGAATTCATGTTGTTTTATACAACCTTGGTCATTGGTGGGTTCAGGGAGAAGCCCATCTGCCTCCAGATCAGACGCATTGCTCCGACAGCGAGAGTTTTGGCCCGCGTTGAGATCCTCTGAATGACAGTTTTTCCGCCGAGTAGCGTTCCTAGCCCTCCACTCCAGATACAGTTTTTTTTCGATATCACTGCTTCAAACTCGTTTCTGAAGAAAGTTATGCACTTGACGATATCTCTGCCGCATAAGAAAAGTGGCGGAAGAATCATCCCATAATGCGCACAAGCGTGCTAATCCAGACGTATTTATATCAAATAGGGACCTTTGGTTATCGTTCCAAGGCACCGTAACCGCGATAATGTATCTGGCAAGTTCATCCATTTTGTATCGACCGTTTGCTTTACGAGAAACTGGCGGAGGAGACCGTCCTTTAAACATCGGTGTTAATATCGTCGCTCGTATCACAGTTTCGTATTGTGAGTAAAGTGGGTGTTTAGGATCCAAATCAAAGATATAACGGCGTTTACGGCCGCGTAAAGACGTCTCTCCTGTGGCGTTTTGACGAGGTATAATGTCAACGATGCATGCAAATTCTTTTGGCGAATAGTCCACAAAGTGAATCCCACGGAATTTATATGACTCCACTTGAGTAACAAAAGGAAGCTTCCCATCGATGTTATAACTACATGCTCCACCTGTTGTGTGCCGCTCGTTCAACCCAAGGCTAATCTCGGACCAATTTTCGGAATGGGCAATGGTTGCTAGTTCTTCAAGAGCTTCGGTTATGGGGGTGGTTGCATCGACCCCTTCTCCGGAGTCCATAAATGCATCCCAAATTACTGCTGTCATCATCACTATCCGTAGACGAATCACTCCCCACGAGTATCTCTGGTATGATCAGTAGCACTGCCATGCTCTGACTTCCGAAGCTCATCAATGAACCCATGCGGAAAGATATACCAGAACGATTCGGACGATACGTACGATTTGTGACCAAGTAAAGCATACATCATAAGAGATAGTGGCCACTCGTGCGCTCCCCCGAAGCATTTACCGTTCTTGTCGCCAAGTATTGCCCTTGTCTCAAGGGCGCTCCACCGTCAGGAGCTACACTCGAATACTTAAGTGTCTTTTCCAAAGCCGTTAGCATTAGCAGCATTTTTCAAACCCGCACCATCTTTAGTCATGTAACTCTGCTGGTATTCATCAACCATGTCTCCTGCATCTTCTCCATTCATGACACTCGAGTTACAATGTGATCCGGTTAAGCCTGATAACAGCATATTTGTTTCAATAAACATACCATCCGGTGGTGGGCGAAATTGCTCCCATACAACCGGACCGGCAATGTGTGGGCGCAGAAGTTCACCTTTGCTGTATCATAACCAGCGTCCAGCTTTGCTTCCTGTTCTGCACTTCGTCCCATGTATTCACTGTTGCTCTTGCTGATATGCAGTGGCTGTGTATTTTGGTCGTGGATCCCCGCAGGACGGCAGAGTCGACATTGAGATTTTCCACGCTTGCCTTTTATGCAAGTCCTTGAGTGACTGTGAATGTTTGTCGTGCCAATAGACTTTTCAACCGCATGATAAAAGGCAGCCAAATTGTCTCCGGCCGGCGGTAACGTCACCTCACAAGTACGCGGTAATGTGCCACCTCTGTTTCCGCATTCCGTTAGCCACGCTCTCGTGTCGGGAGTCAAGTGATTAGTACAGACTGAATTTAGCTACTCCGCAATGTACAACCGTAGTTCCTCATTTGTAGCCCCACGCGTCAAAATCTCAGGTGTAAACGATGAGCCATAAACGGTCATGTGCAAGTGTAACCGTCCATCCATTTGGGGCTCGACAACACCATTAAATCTAGATACAGTCCCAAAAGCACCAGACTCCGCTCTGTATAATTACGACATTTTTTCGTGTCTTGAGAAGCTGGGCATCGCAAAATTGCCTTCTGTATAAGCTCCATTTTCCTCTCAAACATAAAAGCAGTCATACAAGGGCATTTATTTGAGATGGAAAGTCGCAATCTTGGACTTTCTTTCAGGTTTTTAGGTAACTGCACCCACCGGCATTGTGACTGACCATACGTGCACTCCTCATCATTCCACGCATGTAACTGTGTGAGAAGCATGATCCGGTGTAATGTAAACCATCCTGTTCTGGTGGTGCTACATTTACCCAAACTGCGGAAGTCCAAAACGAAAACTCATAGCAGCCAGTTTGGGACGTGTTTCAGCACGCTCGAAAGGTGAAAATGGAATAGTTCCCCCAATGACGGACAATATCCGCAGTAAGCTTGCGTTCAGTCGTTTGGCTGCAGGCGAATCAGGATGGTTCTTGGCCGCCAGCAGAGACTTCTTAAAATTGACACCACTTGCTAATTGGCCCGGCTTTCGCAACGTCTCTGAATGTGCTGTTGAAGCCGTGGCTGCTTTTCGCACCGCAGCATACCGTTGCAGCTGATTGAAGAGCGTCACGATAAGTGTGACGTTGTTTTCAAATCTTCCATCGTAATAGCGCATCAAGTTGGTCAATCAAATCATATGAAAACGATCCGGAAGGAATCATGTCGCCGCCCATCATAAACAAAGTAGGGAAAGCATATAACCATTTTCATCCCATTCCACGATAGGGTCTGCACCTCTTCGAACCACTGCAATATCATCTTCCTCCCAATGGCATTGATCATTGCATCAATACCTATGGACCTTACCTTATCACCATGGCACATTGCTGGTTGAAACACAGCCGATTGCTGAACCCCCCTCCCCCCTGGTTATATCGGTCCCATAATGCTCGGAATTTCCAGCGTCGTCACGTGCATGCAACGAACCAGCGTCACTGACAATAACTTTTTTATCAATTGAATCTTGCAGATCAGCCAGCCGTTGCTTTGCAGATAGTGAGACGTCGATATAATGCATTCCTTTCGAAAATAACTATGGGTCTGTTTCAGCACATACAACCACGGAAATATACTCTCACTTGGTAGCTCGTACAATCCCCGAAATAAGTGCTTTCGTGCCCTCCACTGTTCCGTAGAGCCAATAAACGTGACTCGCGGCTTGCGATCAATATCCGTCACCGGTAGAACTTTTGTGCATGCCTGGGGGCCACTTGAAGGAAAACAAATCGAGTGTCCTCTACAGTGCTTCGAAAATTCCAATCCAAAGCATCGAGCGGAGTCACACAACATGAACAGTTTCGATCCATACCGGTGGGGCTTATCTGGCATAAACATGCGGGTAGTATTCCGCTTTGATGTAGAGGGGAGAACACCTTCATCAGAAGAAAAAACCGCTGGTAGCGACCAGCCAGCAAGAAACCGCTGCTGTAACTTGTCGACGATGGAGCGCAATTTCCAGAGCTTGTCTCGCGTTCGCTCGGCTTCGTTGTCAACGAAGTGGAGATCGCGCAAGATGTCCGTGCACCGGCTAAGGCCCATGAATTGGCCAAACGTCTCAGCGGGAATGGCACCATCGACAGACATCAACCTATGTGCCGAAAACCGACACTTCTGTGGGCACAACATACGGGCAACGAGAAACCCAATCACATGCAGGATCTCGTTCGTCTGGTAGGCAGGAGTCGCTCTCAAACGGCGGCGAATCTGGACAAAGGTCTCTCGGCGGTCGGCTTGCCTAGAAAATATCCGCCTTGCTCGCTTGTCCACTTGTTGTAGGCTATACCGGCTAGTTTCCGCACCGATCATATTCCATAGTGACTTGGGCATGAAGTAGAAAAAGGTAAGTAGCGGGGAGTGACAAATGCTACGCAGCTCTTGCGTCGGATGTGCATCATCCATGTTGAGCCCAGGATACGCGGGAACGTTTTCCTCGTACAATGACGTTGCTGGTGTCCACTGCATTCCCCGTAAAGCCTCCGCTCGTTGCTGAATCGCGCTCTTGCTCATAGTCTCTGCGCCAATTTGAAACGACGTAACGAAACCTTCGTCCATCTCCACTGCATCGTTGTCAGATACCAAGTCCATGTCATCCTCGGCAGCCGCTGGGCAACCAACACCATCACTTCCATCGTCAAAATCTTCTGCGGCACTATCTCCGGAGCTGAAGCTCTCATAAGCGCCCAAATCCTCGTTGTCTGGAACAAAATTCACGTCGCTCTTGGCGCCTTTTCTTGGTCGCAAAATCCGGTCCGCCGGCGCACCTGGTGTCGCTTCTGGTGTAGCTTCGCTTTCGGCTACAGATGCTTCGGACAGTAAATTCAGGCTAGTGGCTGCTTCTCGATCTGACTCCACCAATGGCAAGTTGGTTGGCGACAGGTCAAACGCCCGAGCCACCGCGCCTGTGAAAGTTCAGCATCTTAGTCACTGGATGCTCCAAACAACTCGTCCAAGGTGTTTAGGGAGAGCTGAGCGGAAATGTCGATTTGAGACGGACGGACGTCGTCGGCCACAGCATCCTCGGCATCTTCTTGGGCTTCTTCGGTTGCGGCGTCCTCTGCTGCTTCAATCCCGCCCTCTCCGTCTGCGCTCTCGTTGCCCTCAATATCCTGAAGCAATCCAGACTCAATAGCAAACAGTACTACTGCATTCTCACCAACAAACGTTTCCAAGCCGTCTGGACTAACGTAGGTCCACTCACGCTGTATGCCACGAGGCCGCTTGGCTGTCCATCCTACAACACACAATTGCCGCCAGAGATGTCTGAAATCTATGTCGCGGGCCGCAGCGGCAACAGCAGCGGTTTTGCCTCGGGAGCTGGAGCGAATGCGGGCCATCCGGCAAATTCTGTAATGGCTGCCATCGTTGGCCATTCCCTCTGTATCCGCGTATCTCATTCCCGTTGGCTCCGTCTCTCCTTCCCGCGCCCTACCCCTGTCCTGTTTATCACTTTTCCGGTTTGACCTTTCGGATCTTATTTGTTTTTTATAACTTGGATAAAGTATTGCCTGAGCCATTTCCTATTGTCATGCGCTCTACGTCGTATAATACGACATAGTAAATCGTCTATGGCGTATCTTATGACGTCGGTAAGCAAGGGGTTAACCTATTCTCTGGATATTTGTATCCGGAGTTCCTAGCAGGATCGCAGAAATTTTTGTACATAACTGCAGTGTACAGTACGCAACACGAAGAAGTATGTAATGACCCATGGATGCAGATGCTTGACCTATTGATCACAGCGACCCAGCGGTTTTCGACGAGTTCTTCGTACCTTGAGCCTTTTCATGCGATATTCTTCCTCTGTGTGTCGTCCTCGTATCTACCGAGTGGATCATCGGGGTGGTATCACCTTCGGCTTCTGATATGGTGTACGCAACCGTAGCTTGCTCCCCCTCGAAATATACATGTAAACGCAAATTGACCTTTCCGGGTTATCAACGAAAAATATGTAATGTGACAAATTAACGATTTTAGTGGAGTTTTCTCTTGGCCGTAATGTTGACCGTGAAAAAACAAAAGTTCTCACTCAGAACACGGAAAACTCCAATCAAAACGAGTACATTAAGCAAGCGTTTGCTGCTTGAACGTTTATACTACCCCCTGATTTCGTGTGTGAGTGTGGCAACGCCTCCAATCGAATTTGATCTCGAACACAACTTCTCTCTATCCGCGTTTTCTTTTTGCTACTTTTAACTCATAAAATGTGTTCTTGAGTTGCTTGGAAAGAAAAATACCTTAATAAGGAAAATGCCATAGAGGTACTACGTTTTGCTGTTGAACATTAGGTTTATTGCCGCTCTTCAGTAATGCACATTAAATGTACTTTCAGAGTTAAAAAGAGTGTAAACTTTGCTCTTTTTTTCATAGGGTATTTACGACCCATAGGGCAAGCGACCAATCATTTTGTGTTGATGACCAAGTTAGATCAAGCCGACCCTCATGGAACCTACCACTTCGAGAATTGATTAGTCACTTGCTCCTCCGATCGTAAACAATATTATTTTGTATAGTATATATAAAGTTTACTTTAGGCAAGAGGCTCGCGAAAGGGTCAAACAATTGGGATCCACGTAAAAAAAAATGGTGGGTTAACTACAATAGCCAAGCAATATTTAGCATTAGGTCCTTTGATCACTTCACAATCCAAACCCAAGAGCTCAAGTCAGTTAGACCCTCGACGCGTAAGACAGCATGCAGTTTTTCAACTCCATTCTCCTGATCATTGCTCAGCACGAATACCATTTCGGGCTTCGAGCAGACCAAGTCTTTATAAGGCGCATAATAATATTGATCAAGGACCCACGCTGTACAGATTGTGCCCCCTATTCTGACACTATAAGAATTTTAAAGTGATATTTATTATTACGGTTTATGACATCTCACAAGTTGCTCCAACGGATATCACTTGCAGTTAAACGTTCTGTTTGACCGACAGACGCCAGATCTAGGTGCATTCACGCACATACGATGAGGTCCTTCCACTCTTCGGAGATGGACACGACGACGTCTCAATAGCAAGAGTTGGTGGTGGTAGATACTTACTGTTTGGGATGGCTTGCTGATGGCGGTGTCGTGCTTGCCGTGTTCGCGA
>NW_008649026.1:16369-17896 GCF_000247585.1 Phytophthora nicotianae INRA-310 | reverse complement strand
GATACGGTCAGTGACAGCCAGCCCCACCTTCCAGCTTCCTCACAAATCAATTTGCGGGGGGACCAGCACAAGCACATATTTCAAGTATCAAGGTGCGGCGTGCCACGGCCGCTGCAGGGATGGCTCGGCGGCGCCACCACCACCACATACAACGGCCACTACCACTGAACACTACTCTATTCTTCGATGGCGCGGCGTGCCACGGCCGCTGCAGGGCTGGCTCGGCGGCGACACTACCACATACAACGGACACTACATGCAGCGATAACTTGACGGAAACTGCGAGCGGCAACTCAAAGGATAGTGCGCATCATCAATGGCTACGACGTGTGGGCCCGTTGCTGCAAGGCTTGTACGGGACGAGTTGATGGGCTAGACCCTGTACCGCTCTAGCTGATGGCTGCGTGGCAATGGAAACGCAGTTGTATCAGGCAAGGTCACCAAGATTTTGGGTTCGACTATCTCTTAAATGGTATTAGCTTTAAGCCACTACAATCTGCTTTTGTTCGTCATACACTTCCTTTGAAGACGCAAAGTGAAGGTCGTAGATTTCCGCGACCACACCCTCGCACAAGCTGTCCGGTATTCCCTTGAGCTTTTCATGAATCTTGGCCATCACGTGGTAGAAGCACATGAGATATTCATCACACCGAACACTTGATTCACTGCGTTCTGTAGCCCGGCTTCAGCATCTGCCATAACGTACTTGACCAGCAGCTGTTGGCCGGTCACAGCAGTGAATACTCTGTGAAGAGATGACAGCGCTTTCACGTACAGCCTCTCCAATCGCTGCGAAGTGATGAACAGAGCGACCAAGTGGAAGGACCGACATCTGTCAGACACTCCACAGACGATGACATGATACGCCACTTGGTTTAGCTTGAAGGTGGCATCCATGTGAAACACGTATGTTCCGGGATCGCGGGCTGCATTATGCAGCAAGGGCTTCGTAGTTAAACCCACCAAAAACGGTTTTCGTCAGAGCCGTTGCCGACATCCAGCTTCCCGCGGACGTCACGTTCCCACCCAAAAGAAAAAGGATTAGTGTCGGATACGTCGGGTTCATACGCCAGCTGGTCGATATGGCCCAGGATCTCGTCGTGGTCATCATTTCGGTGGAGCGTCTAATTCGTGTAGTGGCTGATGAACCATTGCACTTGGCGCAGATTTGACATATCCGCCTCGGATAAACCGAATCGCCGCGCCATACCCATGCGAATTCGGGCTGGTTTCAGGCATTGAGTGGCCATTTCGCTACCGTAGTCTTTCAGTCGTGGCGTCAGCTGCGGCTGGCGTCGCTCTCGGACAAGGGTCTCATGAGCACCAAACTCTAAGATTGTCACTCGGTTGAGTTCTTGACAGGTAAGATCCTTTCCTAGCCACTGGGCAAGCATTATACGGTGCTGCCGCCTTGCATGTTTGGGAGGAACACCTTAACAACTGGTATACAATCTTATGCGGTCTTGTCAGAGCGCATACAGAGCATGGGACCAGCTGACTCTACACAATGATGAATATCTTCATGTC
>NW_008649026.1:13312-13844 GCF_000247585.1 Phytophthora nicotianae INRA-310 | reverse complement strand
CTTAACAACTGGTATACAATCTTATGCGGTCTTGTCAGAGCGCATACAGAGCATGGGACCAGCTGACTCTACACAATGATGAATATCTTCATGTCTTCCATGAGCAGCTGGGAATCTTCGCGAGCCATGTCGCTACAAACGGTCTTCCACACGTATCTTGGGGTCATCGTAGGTCGAGATGGGTAGGGCTGGAGGGAAGTTCGAAGGTGTTGCGTTTTCAAAAATGTACTGCAATCCGCATATTCTGGCTGGGTGCTGAGATCAACGAGCCATTCGGATTGGTAGAAACTCAATTTTGTTCTCCGACACGATTCGCTAGAATCGAGTGGTGTACATTAGCCCACATTTGGTGTGTCCATACCAAAATGTGTGTGCCATATGTATGGTGCATGTGGTGCAACATTAGCTTGATGTGCGAACACATCTTTTATGTGTGTGCCCATATTCTGTGTGCCAAACCTTTTTTTCTGTGTGTTTCTCCGGTTCTGTCCGTTTCAACAAAGGAACTTCTCATCACATCATTGGGTGTCTT
>NW_008649026.1:7823-13212 GCF_000247585.1 Phytophthora nicotianae INRA-310 | reverse complement strand
CCATATTCTGTGTGCCAAACCTTTTTTTCTGTGTGTTTCTCCGGTTCTGTCCGTTTCAACAAAGGAACTTCTCATCACATCATTGGGTGTCTTTTAGCAGGGAAATATTGCAATTGGATTGCATAGCTAAGTTTTACTGCAATTCCCAGCTCTTCAGTTGCAGCAAGAACGCACCACTCCATTCCAGACAGGAGCGATCCGGGAATACCGCCATCGTCGTCTGCTACTGAGATACGGAAGTGCGGCGCCGAGCCCCCTACGTCCAGTTCCAGCACAAAATCAAAGAACCGCCCATGAAAATTTTGAGTAGAACTAACCATATTAATACATTGCTTGGACAGCGACTTGCCTCCCTAAAAAACCTTCTTCGTCTACTACTGTAGCGTTGCGTCTTTCGGGACGTAACTCGGGGAGGGGTAACATGTAGATGTCTCGCTGATTCATAGTATTGTACCTTAACTTGGTCCGTTTCAACAAAGGAACTTCTAATCACATCATTGGGTGTCTTGTCAGGAATAGCAAACACAATTTGCCAACTTCTGCCAGTTGGTAAAGCTTAGTTTAAAGAATCATGACAGCCTCGAGTGCCATGGAGAGCCACGAGAATGACAGTCCCCCGACGTATGCTCAAGATTGAGTAGGCATGGTCAAAGGCACTTGCTAACCACATCGTTGTATTTCTCCAGACACACTGAAGTGACCTTTGTTACGGAATCACCAGCCGAAATTAAGCTGAGACGCACTCGCAATCTCACGAGTAGCACCGACGTCGCTGACGAGATTGCCACAAATATGCGAATCAACTTGGACAAGCGCCGCAAGGGGTTTCTAAGTCCTAGTCGACTGTCCGGTAAGTTGCAGTAATGACGCGTTCGCTCGAGTGATTATTACACTAACCGCGATAAAAAAAATATGAAGGGACATTCCGACAGAACACGGAAATGGCGCTACGTGCGTCGTTCGCAGTGATACTCTCGTCAATTATTCAGACCCGTAACCAAGCCTACGATCCATCTCACGCCCACGACAAAAAGTGGATGTTTTTTCCAGACTGGTACTATCTTGGTGGCCTCAGTTACTGTGCGATTATGGTGGTTTTCTCGATGGCTTACAATGTTGGAGGCACGATCCGTGAAGTTTGTCAAGGCTTCTCTGGTGTGGGTGTAGCGCTTTTGTATAACTACATTTTGTTCGCTTTCGTTGAAGTTGAAAGATTCGACAGTAAAGCGGATGACCCGTATATAAATTACTACAAGATCAATAAGGCGTTCAACTCGAACGCGTACTGGATCAATGTGCCCAACATGTACGCGACATTGCCGTGGATTTTCGTTTTTACCGTCGGTGTGATGGTTTTGCCGTTCCACATCAATACGCGCAAGTATGCGGTAGGCACAAACGCCTACTTTAGTGAGTGCATTCTGACACTAAAAAAAATATGGGAACAAATATACTGACGTCATTGTGTATTGTAGCTTTGACAATTATCAACCCCGCGAATCCTTTACGTTCGGGACAACTCAAAAGTATTGACGAAGAGCTGTTCGACACCAGCAATATTTTGCGAAATTTGCGCATCTTTGCAATTGTAGGGCTCCTCGGGGCATTGATATCAGTTGTTGCCATGTGCTTTCCGTATCCGATATTGTAAGTCTGCAACTTCATGGGGTCATTACAGTAGTCCAATAATTCCTTTGTATGTTTAACATTGCAGTGCCATCTCTCGTCTGCGTGAAGACTCTCAAAAAGCTGCTGCTGATCTGCTGGAGCTATTGAACATCGTTGTGGACTCGTACTGCTTCAAGAATAAAAATGTGGAAAATATGGAGTTCCTAAAGCTCCGATTAAGACGAAAGTTCGATGACGCTGAAGCACGTTATCGTCGGATGGAATCGCTTCTGGAGGATGCGTGGTGGGAGCAGTGCTTCGGTCTTCATTACCCTCTTCGTTTCAACCGGGTTATGAGTCGAACCTACATCAAGCTCGTGGGTTCACTTATCGCCGATTTACGAACGCTCAGCTATGCTATGAGGCTGGAAAAGTACGGACGTTTGCATACAACCTACATGGCGATTCTCAAGCGAGAGATTTATATTATCCAGACACGCTCAAACGACTTACTCAACGAAATTTCACACGAAGTCCACGATCTCTCTCCTCGTAAGTTATCGAGTTTTATTTACTTATTTTTGTTTGCTCTAATATATTATTTGCTAGACCTGGATCTGAAGTCGTTGGGTGCACTAGAGAATCAGGTGGAGATGGCACTGTACCAATTTCGTAAAATTCAGAACCGGACGTTCGCTAAGGAAGTGGTGACACCAGAAGAGGTGGCAGAAAATGTGCCACTCAATCTGTTCCTATTCTCGCTCAATTCATTCTGCAGCACTCTACTCAATTTCCAGCAATCGTACAACAGTAGAAAATATGACGACGCGCATCGAGTACGCTCCTTCGTGAGGAAATCACTAAGAAAGATTGTCGATCCGGGTTACTACAGAAACCCGACGACGTGGATCAATGCTTTCAAGATCACATTAGCAGTTATGGCGGGGGTGGGATTTAGTGTTGGTGTCTATGGATTCAGCTCAACGGTGCCGTCCACAATCGCATATATAATGTGTGAAACCCTTGGAAGCTCCTTCCGAAAGACGGTAAATCGCGTGGGTGGTGTGGTGGCTGGGAGTATCGTTCCCTCAGTCTTCAAGTTCTTTTTCGTGCAAATCTGCGAGCCTCAAGTATTGAGTATAGTACTGACCAACATTGTGATGTTCATCTGGGTTGGGATGTGTATGTACGTCTACTTTGGCCAAGGTTATGCTGCCTACAGCGGCATGGTGGCTGCATTTGTTGCGTCTGACACACTCATGCGGCAAACGGATATATGCTACCCTAACGGATCAGATAGTTCGAGTTCCATTGCTGTCGCGTCTTACTCCAGCCTCGCACAGACGTCAGTGGCTGTTGTTATATTCATCTCAGTGGAGACTTTTATCTTTCCGAAAAGTGCGATATCAATGCTACGTCACAGTATTGTAGACTCACTAAAGCTGCATCAAAAAGCGTTCGATGAACTATTCGGACATCATCTTTCGAGCTCCGTTGTGATGGACGAATCTAGTATGGCTGACGTACGACGTATGTTGGCCGTGGATATACCAAACAGTCTCGAGAAACAACGGCAATTACTAGTTGAAGCAATGGTTGAGCCTTTACTATGGCGTCCGAACTTCTCTCATGACAAGTACAGACGATTGCTGGAGATCTCACAAGGATTGTTGAACAACAATTATCTCCTCTTTAAACTACTGCGCTGGTTCCATTTCCGGGTATCGCAGAATCGAGTGAACCTTAGTTCTTCAGATATACGCGATGTCGTCGTAAGAACGGATGTGGACGGCGATGTTGACTGTCACGCCAAGTGGAAAGTCTCAACGGCTCATTTCCAGTCCTTAGTTCGCGATATTTTTGATACTATGAAGTTAGTTTTCTGTGATACATTCTGCTATGCAGATCCCGATCAAACCGCCGTCTTCATGCAAATGAAGGAAGCGTTTCGTCTTGCGGATAAAGACTGCAGTGGAGAGCTGAACGCGAATGACGTCACGGTTATGCTTGGAAACATTTTTGCTCAGTCTGGAGATGTGAAGAAGGAACAGATCAAGAAATACGTGCAGGAGTTCATGGATGTAGTTGGGAAACCTGGTCGAACGACCGTGTCTTTCGAGGACTTCATGGATGCTCTTGAGCATGGACTCAAGCTCGAAATTGAAGTGTATCATCGAGTAAAACCTAGACCCCCAGCGCTTCTATCGAGTGCGCTACAGAGGGCTATCAAGAATGAAGGGTTTCAGGAGAAATACGTGGACGATAATAATATATTTGAGAAGAGCGACACGTCTAAGTTGGCAGGTACCGTGGGTCCTGTTACGGTCTCTGAATTATCGCAAACGCGGGGAACTAGTAGCGATTCATTGGAAAATGCATCAGTGTTCATCCGGCGAGAGTATGATGTCCTGAATGTGGAGGATTTCACAACTTCTGAAGTGGTTGCTCACATGAAAGCTGCTTATGCGGAGTGGCTTCTCACAGACAACCGATACGAACGCACTTCCATGGAAGAGCAGTTGCTACTAAACTGTCTGGTAAGCGGGGCTGAAAGCATTGCAAAGAGCTTATCTGAATTAGAAGAGATTGCAATGTCATCTTAACAAAAAAAATCATTGGAATTATTACTGAGCTCACACTGAATGATTCATCGAATTGAGATATCCGAGACACCAATCACAACGCCATGACATCGATGAATAGTTATGAACGGCTTTCTTCTTACAATGTGCTTTATTTTCGAGTATCGCAACAATCGCGAGGGAGACTATCGCGGGTCACTTCAGAAATTTCTTATAAGTGAATACGGTACTTCGGCCAAAGCTCTGCGTTATGTGTTGCAACCATCGCAATGGCCGTTAATTAGTTTCTAAAAGCTCGTAAAAAAACGTTTTTATCAGTTTAATTTATTTAGTGCTGGAAACTTAGTACCTCACTGCGCTATGACGTCTATGACGTTGAAGTCGACTGTTTAGTCCACTCTGGAGACGAGTCTGTTATGCGTATCTTTGTTTCCACCAATCCGATTGCGATATACATGCATTTTCCACCAATACAAGACCCTTTCGCGACAATAAATATATGCAAAACTCATCGTGCCATCATCCCCAAACCAAGATGTCATTCAGCAACTCGAGTCATTCCACAATTATATTCAACCACCACAAGTCCAAGTCAAGTGTACACAAGTCTCAGAAATTTTCAAGCATGGTAGCTTGGGCTGACCGTTTCGATCTCGAGAAGCAGGTGACATTCTACCTGTCCTACCACGACAACAAGATCAACCAGTACATCCATTTCGCCTGCATCTGGCAGATCTTCATCTCGGCGCTCTGCATGTTTGCATCGCTTGAGTCATTTGCCGAGCCGCCAAGCTTCGTGACTTCGCTGCCTTACAGCCAGTATATGCTCTTGAATCCGTCGTGCATTCTGGCTGGCATTTACATGGTCTGGTACATCCAGCTGGACCGAGTCGCTGGTTCACTAGGCGCTGCTCTCGTCTTCATTTGCTATCTTTTCGCCAATTTCTTCGTGCAAGTCTACGCTCCAAGCAATTTTGAGCGCCCGGGCTGGCAGATCGCACTGGCTGTACACTGTTTTGCCTGGATCATGCAGTTCATCGGCCACGGTGTGTTTGAGCGTCGTAAACCGGCGCTGTTCGATAGTCTGGACCAGGCGCTCGTGACGGCTCCGATGTTTGTGCTGCTGGAAGCGATGTTTGCATTTGGATACCGCCCGGAACTATACAAACGTGTGTCGTTTGCGGCCAAGGCGAACATCA
>NW_008649026.1:4007-7163 GCF_000247585.1 Phytophthora nicotianae INRA-310 | reverse complement strand
TACTGGAGAGTGCGATGCGCGGCTCGCTTGTCAGCTCGGCGCTGGGCCCACTTCCACAAATACTGCGCGGCCCTGCTCGCGGACTGCACGCGCTTGTCCTTGCTCCAGCCTTAGATGGTATAACGTGTCAGTTGTGACTCTCCGAGCTGTTTAAACTTTACCTGGCACATCAGTAAAATAAATCTTAGCTCTTCTAAATCGGTTATTTAGTTTTGGACTCGCTGTCCAAATTTAGACGTGTTTTTGGACAGGATATCACCTACCGAAGTCCGGCAGGGTATCAATACATTTACACATAATACTAGGGAAATTGGACTGCCAGAATAATGGATAATGCTGCTTGTAAATGTCTCTCTCTTAGGGCGATATCTCAGAAGGGAAGTAGTTCTCGTTTCTTTTTCCAAACGCAAGCCTGGAAATCATGAATTACGTTCCACGAGCCCACTGGGAACGGGTGTCGTGATACTTCAACTACTAGCGAGGGGCACAGGCCTAAGCTAAGCTAGATAAAACCATGTTTGGTCTTGGTTTTAGCTGGATGCTCAGCACACGCATCGTAAACCCCAGGAACAGTTTGGCTTTGCCGAAATTTTATGATCCACTCCCTCCCTCGGCATATGGTTGCCACAACCACTCTGCATTTACCTCGTACTCAAACTCGGTACAGTAGTGAACAGGAAGAACCCGTTATTCTTTGTCTAGCACAGGCTCGGAACCCAATGCCATTTCTCCATGATTACTCACAAATTTTGTGCGGACAATCTGACGCTTTAAATTCCGAGTCGAAATCCCAGGAGCCACACCAAAACACAGCCGCACGATCAATAGCAGCCTTACGAGCTTTGCAAGATAGAGGGATAACCGTATGTTTGAAACATGCCGCTCGACTAATTACGGGGTACTTCGCTCAATTCTGACAGAATTCTAAGTTGATATTTATTATTACGATGTGTGACATCTCACAAATTGCTTTGCCTGTTTAAACGCGCCGCCTCCGCTGAAGGAAGGGCCAGGGAACGCAGATTTCAACCTGTAGACCTCAGACCATCTGTCTTTATTTTTATTTCGTTAGAGCATCTTCACCAGTGCTGCTATCCTGCTGCCAAAGCCAAATTTAGCTGCGAAAAATAGCTTTTACGCCTCCACCACTCCCGCTATCCAGGTGACAAATTTAGCTAGAGGCCTTCTAATGCCAAATAGGAAGCCAAATTTGGCCTTCAGAACAGCAGCGGCCAAACAGCGGCATGCCGAGTAGCACAACGCCTTCGAAGGCGCGAGGGGTCAAGTACAAGCCTGTCAAGGACAAGGTGTTGTGTGAAGCGTGGTTGTCCGTGAGCTGCGACCCAATAAATGGCATCTATCAATCCGGCGACGACTTCTACAACAAGGGTAAGGAGGCTTTTGACACAGAACTCGCTCGCCTGAAGTCGACCGTTGCCGAACGCCCCGTATCCTTACTCAATTCTCGATTCCAAACGATTTCTCAAGCTGTTTCAAAGTTCGTCGCCTGTCATGAGAAGGTCCTCAGAGTCTGCCAAAGCGGGCGATCCCCGTCCGACCAAGAACGTGATGCAGTGGCATTGTATGAGTCCATTCCTAAGAACGGTTCATTTAAATTCCTACAGTGTTGGCACATTTTGCGCGACTCTGAAAAATGGGGGGCTTGGCGCACCTCCAATGAAAAGTGACAAGGCAGCAAACGCTCAGCATCCGTGCGCGATCGGAACAGTTCTTCCAATGTCTCTCTTAATTTAAGCGAACGATCTCCTCCTGCTGAAACGGTTCGGGTCCAAGGCGAATCTGAAGAGCCGGGACAAGGCGTAACCCGAGCAAACCTTGACCGGGCGAATCAAGCTTTGTATGCACGCCAAGTCAAAGCCGCAGAACGCGCTGCAGAAAATACCGAAAAGCGCATTAAAGTTGCCCAGGAACAGCTTGATCTGACCTTATTTACTGCGCAGGCGGCGCCAAACGACCCCCTCGCAGCTGAATATTTGATGTTGAAAAAGCAAGCTGTCCTAAAACGACTTCGTCTTGAAGCTTTGAGTGAGCCGTCAGGGTCATCGATTTCACTAGCTGCACCAATGAATACGGGCGAAGATGTATCTGGTAACGGTGACGCGGTAGCCACCCGCAGCAATGCTATAGCTCAATGCGTCGTCGACCCAAGCACACACGGATTGGCAGTCGCATCATCTGATGCAGCAAATGCAGTTCGTAGCGAGTCAGACATTACAAGCAGCACCGTAGTATAAATGCTCGTGGACTGGGAGATTTTTTATGGAGCTACTAAATTTTCATTAATAAATTCTTTGATTGACATCTTCGCTTTCTTAATGTTGTAAATGGAAAATACGTATGGTCGAATTTATTTAAGAGTTCCGTGTACCTGCCAAAGGTGCTCGATTAAACCATCGCGGAGACGCACATGGGCACGTGCATTCCGTAGCTTCGAAGTGTGGACAATCAATTGCTCGATAGTGTCGTGACCCGAACCACGAGCCGGTCGCGATACTGTAAATTCCGGAAGTCCCCCAGGGTGATTACGAACATCAAATAGAAAGTCGATTGGATCTGAATCCCGTAAGTGACGCTCATCTTCCACAATCATGTTGTGCATGATGATGCATGCATGCATCACTTTGTCCATTTTGGCAGTGCTCCAAAGTTCACATGGCGTATCTAGAATCCTCCACCGCGCTTGAATCACCCCGAAGGTCCGTTCTACATCTTTCCGACAACCTTCTTGATGCTTTGAGTAATTCTTGCGCTTTTTATCTATCGGCTTCTCGATTAACTTTACAAATACCGACCATTCAGGATAAATTCCATCCGCCAGCATATAGGGTGTATCATAAGAGTTGCTTTCAAGGTAACATTTTGAATTAGTTTTTTTTCCGCTCACAATACGAATATTTTACACATACCATTGACATTATACGTGACTTGCAGTGCTTCGCCTCGAAGCATGCTGTCAAAGAGAGGGGACTGCTCTAAAATAGTAATGTCGTTCAACGAACCAGGAGAACCGAAATTGTAATGCCAAATTCGCAAGTCATAGTCCGCGACTGCCTCAAGGACTTTTGTAGGCTTCTTTTCCTTTCGTTCGTGTTGGCCAGCCAGCGACATTGGGCAATTCTTCCATACCCAATGCAT
>NW_008649026.1:0-2807 GCF_000247585.1 Phytophthora nicotianae INRA-310 | reverse complement strand
CAGGCCCAGCGCCGAGCTCACCAGCGAGCCGCGCATTGCACGCTCCAGGTGAGATAATCTTTTTATCGCGAGCGTAGCGAGCCCAGCCAAGCGAAACGCGGCTAGCCCCTTTTCTGCTGTGACCTCTAATCCTCAATATTCAGATGACAGCGGTGCAGTTTTGAAATGCCGAGAATCGAAGGTTGCCCGTAGCATCACGTCTCTGCTGGAAGTAACAGTCATGGGTTTCCACAGCACTAACAACGCGTAGATAGAGAAACCGACGCATGCGAAACCTCCGGCGAAAGGTTTGAGAGTTTTAGATGGCGTTTTCAGCGATGTAATCTTGAACGAGACGGCGATGACCCTCTACGGCTCCTCGGTCTACTTTAGCGCTTCGTCCTGTAGATGATCCGCGCGCAGGTGGCGGCGGTTGGACAACGGTGGCAAATGCCGCTAAAACAGCAAGTCGTCGCTTCCATCGTCGTCGAAGAGGTGTAAAAACTTGAGCGCAGAACTGTTGGTCTCCATGTTCAGATGGGGAGGGGGAGCCAAATTAACGGTTGCTCATTTTGAGGCTGCTACCGGTGCAGCGAAGCCCTGTCTACGTCGAAAAGATTATCCTACCGGATTGTTTTGTGCGTACTTTAAGTTTAATTTTACGCGCAACGGGTTGAGCATCTCTGGCTATGCATTACAAGCGCGGCTTTGTTGACATGCTAGATAGCCTAGACTGTATGCGCTGGGCTTGGAAAAACTGTCCAACCGCGTGGCAGGACAGTACACAGGCAAGGAATAAAAACCTACAATTGTTCTGGAAGCAGTCGTATCGCGCGATTTATGGTTCTGGCACGCATTTTTTTGGCATGCCTGGATCTCATAATGACATCAACGTACTGGACCGCTCGGATCTCTTCTCAAGAATTTCCAATATGACTGCACCTCTGTGTGACTACGTGATCAATGGCAACTCCTACGACATCGACTATTATTTAGCGGACGGTAAGGGGCATGCATCGTTCTGTCAATGTGCTTTGGCTGTGACTGACCTGATTCAATTTCTGCATAGGAATTTACCCATCACGGGCAGCTCTAGTACAAACAATTTCGAATCCGACGGATAACAAGCAAAGACGCTGTGCCATTTCGCAAGAGGGTGCTAGGAAAGACGTTGAGCGTGGTTTTACAATCACGCTCGGCTATCGTGAAAGGGTCGGCGAGATATTGGAGCCACAAGGATCTCTGTATGACCATGCAAGCGTGCATTATCCTGCACAATATGATAGTTGAGTTGAAGACGAACGAGGGGAGGATCTGCCATACGTCTACGACAACGCTGCTCCACTTGACCCGTCACGAGAGACTACCAACGATTTAGAACATGTTATCGCTCGCCACCAAGCTTTGTGCAGCACACAACAACACCTGCATCTGAAAACAGATTTGGTGCAGCACTGGTGGGATCTCAAAGGTAACCATTCAATATAGGGATCTGGTCGTCACCTCTGAAATATACGAAACGATCATAGCACACCAGCCAGATAGAAATTGATGCTCACGGAGATCAGCACTCACAGACTCGATGTTCGAATTCACATCCACAGTTTCATTGTCCAGCAGCGCGTCCGTCGGTGTCGCGGCCTTCTCCGTAAGCGTAGATTTCTTGCGGTCGCGCCAGTACGACGGAGACAACGGGAACTACCACTTGAGTGGCGTGCCGTACTGCTTGGCAATGATCTTGTCCAAGTACAGACCGAGCAGCGTGTAGTACACGAAGTCCAAGCCAAACATTAGCAGCGCCGTGCTGAGACGGGAGCCCACGTTGAGCGTCGACAAATTGCCAAAGTTCACTCCAAAACCAGTAGCTTCGACGTCCGCGATGGTCGATAGTCCGAACGAAAGCTCCACAAGTGGCATCAAACAAGTCCAGGTGATACTGTGCTCGGTAGAGTAGTCCAAAAAGGCTTGGACCATTGGACCACGAAGTAGGTGAGGAAGAAGACAATCGTACCAATAATCGAGCCCGTGCGTGAACCTTTGAAGATGATGCTGATGAAAAATTCGATCCAGAGCCCGCCCAGGATGAAAAAAAAAAACGATGATCACGGAGTTGCTCGCGAACAACCATATTTACTCGAAATCTCTTGGAGAACAACGCTGTAGAACCAAATGACAGTTATCACTCGCTTCTTCATTTATGAATTCGCACAGTAGAAGATAGAACACGCTCGAAATCCGCAACATTACAAACAGGATACTTGCGCCACCGTTGTTGAATAGAAAATTCGCAGCACAAGACACAGCAAAGCTGCATCTTAGTTACATCATTTAGCCTACCCGGGGATACTGGTTCACAAACGTCCCTTGATGGCATATTGCCATACTACTCTCGCGCATCCATCTCCTTTTGCAAGTCTTCCAAAATCTCAGCTTGCTTAAGCTCATAGTAGCGACGCTGTTCCGGTGTCATACCTTCCATGTTGCGCGTCATCATCTGCTTGGATGTTGCCTCTTTGAGAAAGCGATTCTTAGCCTCCGTTTCTTTTGTCAATTTTTCAACTAGCCCAATGAAGCTTGTCTCCATCTCTAGAGTCTTTTTGGCAGCCTTTCGACCGACGGGGCGCTCTTGATTGGCGTCATGAGCGGTTTGGGTATTGTGTTCATCCGTGTGGTAATTTGAAGAGCTGCTCGGTCGCTTTTGAGTTTTCTTCGCGTTGATGGACTCCATCTACTTGGGCGAGTTTCCAAGAAGAGTCCACACGCCTTGGCTTTTAAATTGAGTACCATTTTACTCGCGATAGATAGCGTGTGCATCTACAATTTTGTCT
>NW_008649025.1:633713-634653 GCF_000247585.1 Phytophthora nicotianae INRA-310 | reverse complement strand
TATCAAGAAGTTTTGGTGCATTCGTGGCACGATGGACGCAATATCAGCCCCAACATGAGTGAAGCCGAATCACGGAAGGCGTCTAATGATGAACGAGGTGATTAGTTGGTACACGCTGTACCACTTTGCAAACGGTAAGCCCAACACTCGCTAGCCGCTGCGACCAGTATACCAAGAACTACACTACAGCGACATATTTCCGATGGCACGCTACGCCTTGCTTTCTCGCGTGTATAACCAACACTCACGGCTGACCACAAGACCAAGTGCCTACAATGAGTACTAATTCACGCCGCCGTGCCGTTAGGTACAGTAACTCTTTAAAATGGGTTTTCAATTATTTTTACAATTGCTGGCTTCAACTTTAATTGATGTTAGTTTCTTGAGCCGTTGTTGTGTGTGCCAAACACGAAGCGATTTCTCTATCGTTGTATCGTAAATATGCTCAATTGCTCCTCGACATGTTGCGCGACGGGCTTTTGCCAAATACTGCTACTTTTTCCATAATGTTGTCAAATAATGATTACTCTCGACAAATGCTGGCACTATTTTGCTATTCTGGCACTAGCAATCTCTAAAGCAGTTTTGTTGTAAGCACACGTACTATCAGATTTGGTCACAAACGGGTGATGGCGGTTGCTGCGAAGTGTATGTACGTTTGTTGTGTCCAAACTGACCGCAATTTTCTTCATTGACGATGCTTTGCCGTGGAATCACTTGCTGATTCCCCGTTGCTTGCAATGCGTTTCAATTGATCTCGCCCTTTTTCACTGTTTGTAACGGAGTTACACGGGTTTGCACCTGGTGTGTTCCACACATGGGTACGGAGTACCCGAAGAGTTAACAAATTATTAGTACATGACTCGTAGAGTTAACAGTGGCCTCAGTACATAGGCCGAGAGCCACAGGATATGCATTTGATTGGGTTTTACTATGTTAG
>NW_008649025.1:542854-607297 GCF_000247585.1 Phytophthora nicotianae INRA-310 | reverse complement strand
GTCCCCTTTTATTAAGGTTGTCGTTAGTAGGTGCCTTCGGATATTAAGGACCTATTAACCTTCGTTAGGGTGTTGAGTTAACCCCTTTACTCTTTGAGTTTACCGTCTTCCTCTGACGCTAAGCTACGGCAGCCCCGCTGCACTGTTGGCAAAGGCTCACAAATACTGCCATCATTTAGAACAGACCCATGACGGGGCAGCTGTATGTTCAACCCTGTCGTGACGTCATTCCTATCAAAATATTTCTGAACCAAATAAAAACGTCGAAGAACTCGCAGTTTGTGTGAATCAAGCCAAACGCCATCAACACTGATATCATGTGGCGACAAAGGATCCCCATTTGGTGCATCAATGGGCACTCGCACGTTTTAGCCGCGATATCTACCAATCTTCTAACATCAACTGGCTATCGCGTGTCGTACGCGTATGCTTTTGTTGCACTAGTCTTCATCACCGAGTGGAAGGCTGGCTTTGCGCGCTCTTTTTTGATACATTGCTTCTGCGTACTCAGTAATTATTTTGCCCACTTTTAGCCACGCAGTAGCTTCTTCCCAACGCTTGTACTTAGTTTTCGTGAAGAGCTCCATATAGTGTGTGAAAAATTCAGAAGGATTCAACTCGCGAGCAAGAAGTGCACGACCATTCTCGGACTCCACAGAGTTTGTCGTTCTCCATTTGTACGGTTTGTTGATGTCTACGTGCCGATACAAAAACTAATTGGCTGGACTAATGTTTCTCACATACGACTCCATATCACTGTTACTAGTTCCGAATGCCAAGATTTTTGACTCAAACTCGCATTTCGCTTTCTGGATTTTGTTAAATCTTTTTTTCGAGATCAAGAGCAGAACGAGCTTCGGATTTTTTTCTTATGTTGCCAGCAATATGGCGAGTACAGAAGTGAAGTTGAAGTCCGAACACGGCTCCTGCAGCAATACGAGCCTTCCCACGGTCCATGAAAATGGGATTCCTGACATCTGAATATTGGGTTTCATGCAGTTGAGCATAAACCACTGACAATTTTCTGTATCTTCGGACGGTACCTGTGCAACTGCCATCACAATGTTCTGGTTGTTACCATCGCGACCAACCAAAATCAACACAGTATTTTTTTATTTACAGTTTTCATGAAAGAGCCGTCAAACCGAGTATACGCTGTGCTCTATCTTGGTCTCGAGCGGCGCGTTGGAAAGAAATGCTCTGCGATACCGATTCTCATCGTTAATTTCAAACGCGTGGTAAGCACCAATATTCATTTCATAGAACAATTTCGGTAGTGCTGGCAAGCGCTGACAACTGTCTTCGTAGTTACTAGCACTTGCCGCTTTTATCGCTTCTCGGACACGATAAGTCATTCGGTTTCCAACAGCGAATCCATTAAGACATTTTAACTGGCTTGCGAGCTTTTTCCACTGGTGGCTGTGTCGCTTCGAACAAGAGCCGAAGCTGTAGCTGTTGAGGTCACTTGCCGTGCTGTAACCTTAGGCACACCAGTACAACCGTTGTGCTGGGCGTTGAAGGAGCTCAGAAAGAATCCTTTTGCACCCTTGCGTTTGTATCACAGCATGATAGCCTTAAAAGAGCATTTAGTCGGGCTAGACAGTTCGGTCGCCCCCCCCCCCCGATCGGCTACGGCTTTAAATAGCGCGCTTTTCTTGATCCAGCGCAAAGTCCTGGACGAGAGCTGTTGCTTCAGGACGAGACTGAAAGTGCATTTTGACTCGAAGAGAGACCTGGCGACCGCTGGCGCCATTCACAGTGACTTCTGCATCGTGGCCATATTGCTTGACTGCTGTCTTCTTTTTCTCGTGATTTTGTATGAATGGCGTTGACGTGAATAAATAAAATGTTTCTTTGAAAGCGACCCCCCGGCGTCCAGCTATAATAAACCACGTGATATTTTTTTAAATAGTACCAGCATTTGGCTAAAGTCCGTTGCGCGACACATCGGCTCATAGCAGTAAGGGGTGAATATCGATGCTTTCGACTGGTACGGCAAATTTCACAATAACACTAAATGCGTGACCGCTGTTCTTCAGGCGGACGAGCAGCGCAACATAGTGATACCTTGGAAAATGCGGGTTTTATAAGGTAGCGCAAAGACTGCTTTTCAAAATGGATACTACCACTGGTCCAGCTGAAGCACACACACACACACACCGCTTGGACCGTCCGTTGATGGTAATTTTTCCGAACGAGCTAGAAATCCAGTCTCACAACCCGAATATGGTAACGGAGACATTCGTAAATTTTGGGTCATATGGCGCATCCGCTTGAAGCTGTATTTCGTATTTTCGGATCGATCGCTCATGGATAAACCAATATCGTTATGGTTGTTGGAACTAGTAACACAACCCATAGAAAACATACCTGTTGTTCTTTAATATGGTTTCAGAACCTCGATACGGAAGTAAAACACTTACTAGCCGCATAGAGGCACCGTGTCTCGCCTCAGTTATCCCAATAAGCAAATATTTTCTGTCGCAGTTATCCACTTTAGCAGATCATCCACCATGATGTGAACTTGAGCGTGCGGCTTCTTCATCTTTGCGGGTTCCATGTTTGGCTCGCCAGGCCAGGATGCAGATAGGCTAGCGCGGTGACATCGTAATAGAAGGCGGCGGCCCCCTGCTGATCGTGCGAGCAACCTTGGCTGGTCGATTGGCTTTCGTACCAGAGTCCGTCATTTCTTATTCGCAGGAGTTGCAACCGTAACAACAACATAAACATCAATTTAATCCGCTACACAAACAGCAACATGAAGAGCGGTAATGGCAGCAACACTAATAACAACAAAGTCACACAGGCTACCTGTCTAGTTGTCGACTTTCATCCCGTCGTCATTCTTCGAGCTGTCCTAGTTGTCGCTCGCTGAAGATATGTCGTTCTCCGCATCATCCACGGCGGCGCCGCCTACAGTCTCACCATCCTTTGCAGTGTTCTCCGTTTCACTATTGAGACCAATTAGATCTAGTGGACGCGTGTCTTTTGCGGTTAAGGTGAAGAATCCAGTGAAATCCATCGAATATATTGTCACTTTCATTTTTTTCGCGCACAAGTGCCTTATTAATAGCGCTAAATTTACTTGAGAGGTGATCGGATTCCTTCCTCGATCTCTTTTGATGGCCGCGACTTTTGGGGCACCGTCAGACTTGCGCGCAAGGTGGTTCCTCAGCTTAGACGGCGCATTTAGGTCGGCATGACAGCACCTTTACTATTATTAGCACTTAAAAAGAGCTTTAAAACACTGACCGAGCAAGGCCCACTGAAACACTACCCGTGTCGATTTGGTTTTGCTGTTAGCGCTCATGGGAGATTTGTCGGTTTGCGTCTCCTGCATCTCGAAAATATAGGCGATAGATTTGCGGTAACTTCCCTCTCTCCACCGATTTCAATGCAACACAGAGTTTTTTACTGTCCAATCAGGAGGTTCCACACTTCGCAACAAAATATTAGTGAGTTGCACTGAATTATAAAACTTTCTACAACCGAACGTCCGCGCCCTGTTATATTCCAGTCTCTAACTAAGTAATAGCAAATTAAAAGCTCTACAACCAAAACAAATTGTTGGGGGGTTTTAAATTTATATTTACTTAAATAGAGATATTTTATCTCCTTACATTTTGTTTTTAGGAATATAGTTTTAAGTATTTTCCCGCTCCAGATAAAGTTTTACTATTGTTATCCTTTCTTAAAGAACGAAAAATAGAACTTTACTCAGAGGGGGCTTTTTTAGAGGTGATGCTTTGGCCTGGGAGGACAGCAACTCTTTCCAATCATAACTTAGGACACTTTAGGATTTTTAAAAAAATTGCTAAAATATCCTTAGTTTTGATTTGATGTTACTCATCTAAGGGGACCGGCCTATATTATTTTTTTATTTTTTTCGCTGCAGTGGTTAAGTGAATTTCAATAACAAAATTTAATTGAATGTACGCCACATCGCTTCTTCAGACAACTTTGTGAAGACCACGTCACAAAACATGATTGTGTTCGTTTAGCCAAATTGGTAGATTATGGACTCAGGCGACATTTGCTAGTTAAAGTCTGGGCACCTCCGGCAGCTGTGATAACACTGGTTAGGCTGTTCAGCCAGCTAATCCTGTCCTCCCAGTACGGCAGTGCACCCTAAACAGGATTTGCAAAACACATCAGGTTTCAGCATAGAAACCCAAAACAATTTGGCAATGGGAGCATTATACCCGGAAGCTCATCAAAGGTTCGATCCCGCGAAAATGGAGTCCAGTAAAAAAAAAAAAAAAGGGGGGGGAATTTACTGGGAGGGGGCTTTTATTCGGGTGTGTACGTTAGTCGTTACTTGTGTGCACCACATGATTGTCTTTTCTGTCACCACGTTTGCGCATTGTGCACAGCAACGTTCCTCTTGGCTCAGAGCTGACCGGCGAGCTCCGAGCTGCGCAGTGTGCACTTTTCAATTCGATAAACAGCATGTTGCGCCGCGGGTTGTCTTCGCTGACCACAAAGCCGTCTTGGGTGCGACCGGGCTCGTACGATTACCTGCGCGAGGTTCTTGAGAGCCGTGTGTACGATGTAGCTGTCCAGACGCCACTACAGCTCGCTCCAGCGCTGACGCAGTCACTACCGGGCAATTGCCGCCTTTTCCTGAAGCGTGAGGTGTGTTTAACTGACTGCATTGATTGCGAGTAGATCCAATTCTTATTAATGTCGCTATTGTCGTAGGACATGCAACCGACCTTCTCGTTCAACCTCCGCGGCGCCTACAACAAGATCGCTAACCTGACGCAGGCCCAGCAGGAAAAGGGTATTGTGGCCTGTGCAGCCGGCAACCACCTGGAGGGTGTGGCTTTCGCTGCCGCTAAGCTAGGCGTCGATGCCATCGTCATTGCGCCCGTCGGCACGGCACAGAACGTCTCCCACTCCACCAAGAGCAAAATTACGATGGTGGAGCACGGTGCTGACTTTGACGCGTCAATGGTACGTTGCTAGTCGTGGAGATTAAATCTCATGTATTGGTAGAAACTAATTTGTTATTCCGCTGTATCCTTTGCAGAAAGAAGCGTTCCGTGTTGCGCAGACTGAGGGTAGATCCCTTGTTCACCCGTTTGATGATCCGCTTGTGATCGCTGGCAACGGCACGATCGCAATGGAGATTTTGAAGGAGGTACGGTCGTGTATTAAGGTTGAAATATATGTGCACAGCTTGGCTAATAATTGTACTGGGTGTTGATGTGGGTAGACGTCAGGAGAACGCCCAGCGGCGATCTTTGCTCCTGTTGGAGGCGGTGGCTTGATCGCAGGTCTTGCTGCCTATGTGAAGGAGGTGGCCCCCGATGTTAAAGTCATCGGTGTGGAGGCAGAAGGTGCTAACCTCTTGGAAGTTTCGATGAAGGAGGGCTCTCCAGTGGCCATCCCGAGCGTTAACCGATTTACTGAGGAAGTGGGCATCAAGACCATTGGCACGGAGAACTTCAGACTATGCAAGGACCTGGTGGACGAGGTGGTTACCGTCTCCACTGACGAGATCTGCTCTGCGATCAAGGACATTTTCGGTGACACGCGCTCGCTTATGGAGCCCACTGGTAGGTGTTTGAGTCACCATGCTTAGTGTGAATGCTATCGGAGATTCAATTGCTTTTTTTAATCAGGTGCGATCAGTGTTGCTGGAGCCAAGAAGTATGCTCGTGTGAAGAACGCGCAGAACGAGAAATACGTGGCTGTGCTGGCTGCCGCTAACATGGACTTTGATCGGTTACGCTTCGTCTCGGAGCGTTCAGATGATCGCGAGCGCTTTATGGCTGTCAAGATCCCCGAGAAGATTGGCAGCTACCAGGAGCTCTACAACGTCATCTGTGAGTATTTGATCATGAATGCCGTAACGCAACTCGACTAATGTTTTATCTCTCACTGTAATAGTCCCGCACAACATGACGGAGTTCACGTACCGTATGGATTCCGAGGGTGACAGTGTGGCTCGCATCTGCATGAGCATCCAGACGAAGACGGAGGACGAGTTTGTCAACGTTGTGAAGGCCATCAACGAGCGCGGCGACATGCACGCCACCGATCTAGCCTCCAACGAGCTGGCTAAGTCGCACCTGCGCCACCTCGCCGGTGGCCGTCCGGAAAACGTAAGTCGCTGTATTCCGAGATGCTGATTTTGCCCTGGAGTGTTTGCTTATCTGCTGTGTGCTGCCATATTTCAGGTCACTAATGAGCGAGTGTTCCGCATCGAGTTCCCCGAGCGCCCCGGTGCGCTGAAGGACTTCCTCGAGACTCTCGGGTACGTTAGCACACCGCTAAATCGCTGTTGAAACGTGTAAGCTAACTCGTCTTCTGATTGTTGGCGCCACAGTCAATCTGCTCGTCAGTGGAACATCAGTATGTTCCACTACCGCAACCACGGCGCCGACATCGGCCGCGTACTCGTAGGTTTCCAGGTGCCCAAGAAGGATAACGCAGCATTCCATGCGTTCCTGAGCCAGGTTGGCTTCCGCTGTGAGGAAGAGACCAATAACCAGGCGTTCACGCACTTCCTGCAGTAAAAGTAAAACTTCAACCTTTACATCCAACAGTGTTAAAGTGTGTGACTTTTGTGGTTCACGAAGCAAATGCTGCTACCACTTAACGCAACATTACCTAAATTTGGCCAATCAGATCGCTACATTTCGAAAAGATTTCCTCCCCCGCACCCAAAAGGAAAAAACGCGCGCGAGAAGACTCGGCCCGCATCCGACCGCTCATTCCCTCAACTCGTACGGGTTTCTCAGGGTTCGTAGAGGATTGGCAAGTAACGCAGCGCGTGGCGCGTCATTTCACACGTGTGACGAGCTCTCGATCGCGCTCAAAAAGGCTTTAGAAGCCAAGAATCAAGAAACAGAAGAAGATGCAGGCGGCCAGCGCTGGCGTAACGCCGCGTGCGCCGCCCAGCGACAAGGAACGGAAGCTTATGGAAGTCTTGTTGCAGGCAGCAGAATCGCGCGTGGTGCCGGTGTTAGCGTGTGTCAAGGGCTGGCCGTTGGAGGCGCAGGCGGATCTGGCCAACTGGCGTCCGGTGCTATTGAAGCTACACAGGCTGCTACTGGGAGCGTTACACCAATGTCCCCGCCTACTATTGGTGGAAACAGAGCTGGAGAAGATGGATCAGGCAATCACGACGCAGGCAGTGCAAGAACTGACAGAGTTAGTATACGAGATCTTGAAGTTTTCGGGGTTCCTGCTCGAGAACGCCACTAATAAGGCAGTGTATCCATCTGCTGATCTCGCGATGGCTCTACTAGCAGCTAGAAATGAACGAGTTGTGTTCGAGGCAACAAAAGTGGCGGCCATGTTAGCATTGCCCCCTCAAGTACATCGCTACGCTGCAGATCCCACGAGTTTTATGGACCCTGCAGCCAGTAAGAATAATTTACTGAGACGGAGATTGCTGACGGTAGTGCAAGGACGAGGAGCGCCCAAGAACAGCTTGGAGGTGGTGGACTATTTGAATGCGGCGAGTGCTGCCACCTCCAAAGACGTGGACTTTCAGTTTTACAGTTCAGACCAGGACGAGAATGCGACGGCTCATGTTGTGAGTGTAACGATCCCTCCCTATGGGGAAGTAGTGACAGCTGCTACATCTCCTCCGGAGGTTGCGTGTGCAGCGGCAACGGCGTGTGAACGTCTGATTGAACAGCACAAAATTCCCAAGAGATTTCATTTCCAGTTATATACACAGGTGCGAGCGTGTTATGCGTCTCGTAGTGCGTTGGCGCGGGAGAATTTGGTGGTGGAACGACTGCACGCGCTGCTTGCGCTGTTTTCGCTGTTCAGTGATGCGTGGGATGTGACGAATTACGTGGAACAGCACCCAGAGCTGACGCGAGGGATCGTGGAGCTTATTCGCGTCGAGAGTATTGAGCACGTGCCTGTGCGCGTGCGAGTTACAGCATTACTTGTGCTGACGGCGTTAGTGAACGATCGAGTTGGGAGAGCAGGTGGGATGGGTTTGCTTGGCCGGCAGTCCAACGTATTGCAGGCTTTGGGCGTGGTTAAGGGAACGCCACACGGAGTTTTTCCTTCGCTCGTGCGTTTTTGTATGGCAGAACTGGGTGATGTGACGGCGCTTGGCTCTGCTTCAGGAGCTGCGTCACCTCCCATCACATCAGAAACATCGGATACAGATATGGATATGAGTCTGGCAGTCGCGTTTGTGCAGGCAACTACAGACTTGTTGTCTCCTCAAGAGGCCGAGGTGGTCAGTGCTCCTCCATTCCGAAGTGTCAGCAGCGGAAGCGTTCAGGAGATTAAACTCTGCTGGATGGAGGCTGTTTTAGGACTACTGACTGCTGTGGTGGCCATTCAGTCTGGTGCTGCTGTTCTCACGGAAAATGGAATTGTTCCAGCTCTTCTACATGTGCTCACAATGCCGTCGGTGAATGCGTTTCACATGGCCGTCACGACTCAGTGTGTGCAAGCACTAGAGATTACGGTGAGTAGTCATTCGGCGGCAGCTGCGCTCTATCGTGACTTGAATGGAGTAGGTATTCTCGTGGATCGGCTCAAGCTGGAGTGTGCTGGTATTGCTGGCTCTAGAGCGGGTGCAACGAGCTCGTCAGTCGTGTCAGAAACGAAAACGGTGCTGTTGCTAGCCATCTTGGCGTCGTTATCCATGTCGTTCCATTCTCAGGGCGTGATGAGCGCAGGAGCGACAAGCCGCGCTATTCGCGAAGGAAGCGCTCTCAACAAGGTGTTACTACAGCTTCTGTCCAATGTGGACATCTTTGGACCCGTCGTATTTGCTCAGACGGCGATTGTGGTTTCTGATATTATCAACAACGATCCAGCCAGTGTGAATCATGTGCATGCTGCAGGACTGGCAGATGAGTTCTTGAAAACACTTACGCGATGGGACATTGCAGAGTTGTATCCATCTCGGATTCTATTGCCACCATCCAGTGAATTACTGACTGCAGTACCGACCGTGCTGAATGCTTTGTGCCTCACGACAACTCACGCGGAGAAGGTGGCAAAGTACGAGCCGCTCATGCATCTTCTCGATGTGTTTGCTCTTCCGCAGTACACAGAAGACGAATCCAAAGACTACTGCTTCCAGGGCGATACGGCGGCTGTCGTTGGTGCTGGCATCTTTGAGCTAATGCGACATGTTCCAAGCTTTCAGAACGCTGCCATTCAAGCTGCGGTTCATGCTTTGAAGAAAGTGATTCGATTCGGAGAAGAGAGTAGTTCATTGACAGCCTCGACGCTGCCCCAATTTACCGGAGACAAGGCCAACAGAATTTTAATCCGCATGACCACCCACGTGGCGGATTTGTTGGAACCGTTGCTATCCAAGTCGGAGCACGCGGCATATTTTGCGGATCTTGGGGGCATTCGGCTGCTTCTAGCGCTCTACCAACTAATTTTGCCAAGCACTTCCTCGTTTTTGGAAAGTGCTTTGCCCAACAAGAAAACCGCGAGGAGTGGTTTGCCCGAAAACTCCCTGGCTCATAATCCGGCAGTGCAGTCGATTACTCTTGCGCTTCGTTCATACGCATCCCAGCAGCCTACTAACCTTCTCGGGGCAATCACCAAGGAACTGGGAGTGCAGATGGATAACCTGCAGCGCTCTCGTGCAAAGATTGGATTGCCGTGGTTCCTGAGCGAGAGCGGAGAGGGAGCCGAGAAAGTGTTGAGTTCGTTGCCGGATGTTAATTTGGCAGACTTGGTGGGTGGACTCGAAAAGAGCAGCGCTACGAACCCCATTGCCGATAAAGTCATGGTTGTTGGAGAGTATCTCCGTGTCCTGGCAGTGCTCGAGTGGCTTGCGTCTGTGCTCATCTGGACGTTGGAAACGGCGCACACTCACATGCAGAGTCGGCGATGGTTTACAGACTTTACTACGTCGTCAACGCAGCAGATTATAGCACGTTTATTTCGTGTGGACCGTTCGGTGCAATTCGAGCGGGCGAGTTTGGCGGCACTACACCAGAAGAAGCGAAAGGAGACGAGTTTGGAAAAGCAGACTGACGGTGAGGCGGATGCCATCATGGAAGGGACGGATAAACCTGATGTTGATGCAGCCAAAAGTGGACCTCGACGTGCAGGTCTCTGGAAAATGGGTTCTATTCTTCTCCTACGCTTTTCACTGAGCATGCGTGGGCTTCTAACAGCTTACAGCAAGGTGTTGTTGTCGGCTCCGATGCAGCATCGCCGTGGGGATGATATCGTGGTGCCTTTAGCACCGCATGCTCGAGCTCTAGCACGGACGGCGACGCAAATATTGGAGGGTCATTTGCTGTATGTCGTATCTGTGACTCGTGCGACACAGATTGATACGTTTGTACAGCAGTACTATCTCACGTTCCTGTTGGAGACCATTTCAATCGTACTTTTCGAGGGAAAGAAGAAGCAAGCCAACACTCTGTTGCTCGTTGAGCTCATGAAGCCGATCGGTGATATTTCGGAGGTGCAAGTACCGCCACAAACTCCTTCGTCATCGAGTGATGACGTACCTATGGTTCAAGAGAGCGTCTCAGATGGAGAAAGCGATGGTGCCAAGGGTGGCAAAACGATCGCTACTTGTGCCGGGGCACAAATCACAGCTTCGAACCTTATGGATGTGATCATGAATATTATTGAGCGTTTCTTCACGGTTTGTCTCGAAGGAGAGCATGATAAGGCTACTAGCCCTGGTAGCAAGTCCTCGCAGATGGCGTTGACATCGTTTCACATCGCAGCAAGTGTTCTGCGAAAGCTGTCGAATCTGGAAGGTTTATCTGCATCGCCGTTGACAGCTGCACTGCTTACAAGTGATGAAGCAGGGGAGTCGGATGACGCGCCATTTGAACCTAAGAAACTCACGGTCCAGTTACATACGATGTGCGTGCGTGCGTTGCTGTCTATTTGGAACAACCCGAAGTTTTCAACCTCGTCCGTGGATGCGTGTTTGGCTGAGATTATGCCAATTGCTGTGACAATATTGAAGAATCGAATGGATGATGACGAAGAAGCGTTGGGCTCGGATGGCGAGCTAGGCCGTCGACAAGGATTGGGCTTTAGTCGCAGCAACCGTGAAAGAAACTCCAGCACCGAACTTTATAACGAAGCATTGTCGCTTCGACGTGCTCTCTTTGGGGGGTCACGTGGGGGTGGATCGTCTGGACTGGGAGGAAGTAGTCGACGCCAGTCTTTTGTACCAGATTCGGAGATTGTAGAGAGCTTGGTATCGATGGGTTTTCAGCAGCCACGAGTCGAGCGTGCACTACGACATGTTCAAGTAAACAACATGGAACTAGCCATGGAGTGGATTCTGGCTCACCCTGAGGACGAGAATGAGGCGGAAGGTGATGAAACGCAACACGACGAAGCTACAGGAGAGGATAGCGCGGCTGCGGAAGCTGCCCGTCGTCGAGAGAGAGAAGCAACAGAGGAGAAGAAAATGGAAGACGAGTTGCAAGCGCTGTACTCTTCACTGCGAGACAATTTCGAAGCAGTGTGCTTTCAGATCTTACGTGTGCAAGCTACAAAAGAAAAACAGGAAGATCCGAAGCGCTCCAAAGATGCGGAGACCAGCACTTTGTATCCGAGCCAGAACTTGGTCAAGGCGATCTCAGAGTATTTCAGTTTCTTGTGCTCGCGCTCAGATGAAGACCGCGATTTGGTGATCCAGCGTCTCAATGCTGCTATTATCGATTACTTCAACGGAGGTGCAGAAGACGGGGATGAGTATTTGACCATGTTGACCCACCTGCTAGCTCTTGTACTTCAACTGAATTCTGATTCGTGGGCAGCGATGCAACAGCAGTCACCTTCGTGTATCGACAAGCTTGTGGCTTCAGTGTCGAGCAGCGAGTCTCTGAAGCCCTCCTGTACTCCAGTCCTGCTGGTTCTCGACGCCGTTGTTGCAGGTAGATCAGCTAAACAAGCGTCTAATGCAGGGTCACGATCTCTCGATGCCGCTCTGGTGAGTACCGAAGTGAAGAACGGAGACGAGTCGAAAGAAGAGAGCAGTGGTTCAGCGAACCAGGCCGAGGACGCCGCGTTCGAGCAGCAACTGGTAACAATTTGCCTGGAAATGCTAAAACGAGGATCATCTGCGACATCAACTACTGACAGGAAAGCGATAGCTCATGCGATTTGGCAGCTTCTGTCGCACTTGACGCTAAAGTACGACCTGGCATCGTTTTTCTCGACCCATGGCGGGCTTGATGCTGTACTGGACATCCCGGAAGGCCTATTCTTCGTCGGATACCAGGAACTGACTGGCACGTTGCTCTCGCAGGTTTTAGAATCTCCCGAGGTTCTAGAGCATATGATGGAAGAGAAGATTCGGCGAGCGATCACCAAATTGTCGACGCGATTTGGCGCACCCAGCCAGATGCGTATCACACCGCGCGCGTTGCTGACAGAAGTCGCCCCATTCGCAGCTCGTAATGAAACGGTGTTCCTCAAAGCATTGCAGAATTCGGTACGGGTGAAGAAGACCGAGTCAGGCCGAACATACATTGTGCCTAGACCGAAAAAGGCCGACAGCTCTGAAGCAGCTACAAGACAATCTGCAGGCCAATCTCTGTCGGCGCAAGACAGCGCGGCTAGTGGAACGAGAGCTCCCCATAAGTTTCCGAAGGACCACAAGCATCAGGCCCACGTAATTGTGCACAAGATCATTGGACGCATCCGTCGATTGTGGGAAGTCGAAAAGCATGCCAAGAAGCAGCGCGACGTGCAACAGACATTGAACAACACGTCAGCAGGGATGTGTGTGGGGGTGTATTTGCAGCTACTCGTGCATCTGATCACGTACTTCCCTGCATGCGCGACGGTCCTTGCAAAGGCAAAAGATGAAGTCGATTCGCACAGAGCACGCGAAAGCTTTATTCGCTTGGTGTTGCGCGAGTTTTTGCCTTCGCGTGAGCTTTGCCAGTTTGCTGCGGCTCGTAAGGCGTTGAAGGAGGACGGGTATTATGGTAACAGCAGACTTGGTAGCGGCGATGCAGATCTGCTGGTTGCAGATGTGAAACTATTTGTTGACAGCCGCACAAGGATGCGTGTGCACAACGCACATCGACTACTAGTGAGGATCGGCAGTCATTCTGGAGAAGGCTCAAAGTGTATCATCTTAGAGCTTGTTCATTTGCTTCAAGAGTGGCCACAGAATGGTGCTGTGGATCTGGCGAACGAGAATGACGATCTGAGCGTGCGCGATGAACATGCTTTGAGCTCGTTGCATGCATGGTCAGGCTTGATCATGAGTATCTTGTGGCCAAAGGGATCGTCGAAGGGGTTTGCCTGGGATAAGGTCGTATTGGGTGGGGGTCTCAAGGGCAAACACTCCTTTGTAACACTACTGGCTGAGGCGCTGCGCAAAATCGATTTGACACATCCATTGGCGCACGCTACTTGCACTATGTTGCTTCGCCCACTGTCCACGCTGACGCGTTCTTTTGTGACACATCGCGTGAGACGTCTGCTAAAGAAGCGAAACCACGGTTCATCTGTCTCGGGTGACGCTGCGGAAGGCAGTCAAGCTCTGTCGACAAGCGGTGCAGACTCGCGGACGTCAGTCGCTGCAGGAGCATCTTCAGCTGCAGCTTCGGGTTCTACAGATACTTCTGCCCAGGGTGACATAATGGAAGTGGATATAGACACCCGAGAAGCAGCGAATAGCTCTGGATCAGGCTTTTATCCGCTGCGGGAAGAGGACGATGATGACGTTTCAATGCGATCTCCGTTATCTGCCATGGACGATCATGACATGCACGATGATGACGACGATGAGGACCACAGCGAAGACGACCGCAGTGATCGCAGTAGTGTATCTGATCACTCAACGGATGAAGGAGAAGGCGAAGAAGACGAGGATGATGAGAACGATGACGACGATGAAGATGAAGACGATGATGAAGAGGACGATGATGAAGATGATGATGACGAGGACGAAGAAGAATTTGAGGACCATCACCATCTTCACATCTCTCGTCGTACGGGTGGCCATGGAACGAGTCGCCGTACATCTTCGAATCGACTGTGGGGATCTCTTGACTCGGAGCTTTCGATTTTGGATGCGCTGGATGAAGTTGACGAAGAAGAATTTTCCTACTTGTTCATGCTCGATGATGAGGCGTTCTTTGCTGAAGAACAACGACGTCGCGCTCGCCTCGCGGCAGCTCGAAATGGTACACCGGGTACTAATGTCAACGAGGGGAGCCAGCAATCCAGAAGCTCTGAGGACAGACTGGTAGAGTCTATGCGTGATGCACTCGGTCTGTACAATAGTAACGGTGGCAACGGATCGAGTTCTTCGAGTAGCGGACAGACTCTCGTGCTGACGTTTGGCGACGCAGAAGTCGACGACGATGTCGAGGGCGAAGCTCAAGCAGCTCTCGCTAACACAAGAAGTCGTATGGGCAGTGGCAATGGACTTGCATCGTCTACTAGCTCGCAAAGTCGATTGGGAGGTGGTTCTGGCAGTATGGCGAACTCGCTTCTCCAGTACATTGAAGAGTTGCCAGATATGCTTGATGACGACTTTCTCTTTGAATCATTTGATGCCGGTGGAAGAGGCGATCGATCCCGTCGTGAACGCCAATTGGGACGCACGGGTGGCAACGGTGTGGATCATCTCACTGCAAGCGCTACGACCCATCCGCTGCTGCGCATGAGTGGCCGTGGAGACGCGATTTTATTGGATTCGAACGGATTATTGCGTAACCCTGGCCGGTTTTCGCTGCCTCGCCATTCGTCTCTTCTGCGCGAGCTACAAGAACTGACTGACCAGGTTCAGACGCAACTACCGCTGGGTGGCAGCCGATCCCGGTTAGCATTGAGCCGCGACTTGCTGCAACGCGGTGGCGCAGGAAGCCGTGGACGACCTCCCAGTCGTATCAACCGTCTGTCTGCTGTATCCAATCTGCTAAGTGAGTTCTCGCTGGATATCCCGAACTCCACAATGCCATCTCGCAGCCAACGTATCGGCTTCCGACGAGGTGATCGCGACATTTTTAGTGATGTTTTTGTCGGCGTTGATTTGTCTCGTGGACTTGGTAGTCGTGGTGGCAATGGAATGGGTGGAACCGCCTCCAACCCTGCCATTTGGGGTCCTGGCGGTCTAGGACGTGATGTAGATGTTCGGTCGATGGCTTCCAGACTCGAGCAACAAATCACACGCATTTGCGCCGATGATGATGAGCCAACTGTTGCCCCTGCCACTGGACGAGATGAAACAGCTTCCAGTCACGACGTTGACGATATCATGGAAGATCGTAGTGCTACTGGGACACCGCGAAGTGGAGAGCACACTGCAAGCGACTCTAGAGCTTCTAATGTTGCTGAAGGAAGTGACGCTCAACCGGATGCTTCAGCGAACAGAGATAGGACGGAGAGATCCGAAGCGGCTACAGAAGCTGCTTCTGTCTTGGAGCTTACGAGTACTCTTGGAGAATCGTCGTTGCTACGGTCACCTGAATCTGATGTCGACGTGGATATTGTAGACGCAGACACCGAAACGTTGTCTGAAGGCCGAGACACAACAGTTGGTTCTTCATCAGCTGTGAACTCTGGACGAGGAAGCAGCTTCGAGAGTGCCGCGCCTCCTCCTGCACCGACGTCTCTCGGTTCTACCGCTACATCCACAACGACTACGGCACCTTCGCCTTCGGATTCCATGATGAACTTTACGCTCGATTTATCTGGATTTAGAGCGACATCTTCCCAATCCCCTGCAGCCAGCGATAATACTAGTCGGGCTCGGAATGTCGAAGAAGAGTCGAAGTCAGAGGAACTACCGTCGTCTGAGACACAGCCGTCATCCGGTGACGCTGCTTCGCAAGAGTTGTCGACTGTGTTACTTGGTCAACCGGAAGAGCAGCAGTATCAATGTCCCGAAGGTATGGATGCTGAAGTTTTTGCCTCACTGCCGCCAGACATGCAAGCGGAGATCATCGCGCAGAACGCTCCTGCAGTCACTGAGTCCACAAGCGCGCGCAGTGATACTGCTACAGCAGGAGGAGCTGGTGGTGCCTCGGAAAGTATGTCACAGATGGATCTGGACATGGCCAACTCAAGTTTTGATCGCGAGACGCTCGAGGCCTTGCCTCCGGATATCAGAGCAGAAGTGCTGGAAAATGAACGGCGCGAGCGTGAAGCAGCTGCACGTGCCGAGACTGCGGATACATCACGTGCTCAAGAGATGGATAATGCCTCCTTTGTCGCTTCACTGGCACCAGAATTACGCGAGGAGATCCTGGTTACTTGTGACGATGCGTTCCTGCAGACATTGCCGTCACAGGTTCGTGCTGAAGCCATGGTACTGCGTGAACGCGCGGCTTTCCGCTCCACGTATCGCGAACGCGAGCGTGGAACAGCGGAGCGGGGCGGCGGTGGTGGCGAAGGCGACATGGACGAGCTGTTTAATCGCCCTACCTTGCGACGCATGCTGACTTCTCATAGCCCAGAGAGAGGAAGCGGTCGTCGGCGGTCTCGTATGTATGACGAACTCGGTGGAGGACGTCGTAGTAGTCGTCGTGAATATCGACAAGGAGCTGGCGGCTCCAAGGCTCACAAGGGTTTGCTGCGCGTTGAGAAGGACGAAGATGAGGAAGCTGGTGAGCGAATCTTTGACGATCGCTGCGTGCGCGGTTTGCTCCGTCTACTTTTTATGACCCAGTCCGTCATCCAGAATCGGGTGTTCCAGCGACTGCTTGCCAATATTTGCCTGTACCCGTTGACGCGTTGCAGCGTTCGGCGTAACCTACTGCGAGTAATTTCGTTACCGCTTTCTCAGCCCTTAATTCCTGGAGATGAAAAGGACGATGACGATGACGGCAGCAGCAAGATTGAGTTCCCACCGAGCAGGATGTACGGATGTGGTATCGATGGAAACCATGCCATCGGAGCTTCGGCTGTACCCGCCGAAGTGGTGAACCGCATGCTTCACGTTCTTGTGTCACTAGCCAAGTACAATCCGCGGTTTACGGTGGAAATGCTACAGCCTCATGGCATGCGTCATACATCGAGTGGAAAAGACGATTCCGTGAAAATGGAGACTCAGAAATCCGATGAATGCGGCGTTGCTGTCCTTATCGACTTGTTGTCCCTGCCTGTGGTGTATCGCAACGGTACGAACTTGGATGCGTTGCTGGAGTTACTTGAGTTGGTTCTATCGCCTCTGGAGCGACTGCACAAGCCAAATAAGGAAGATGAGGAGAAGAAGGAAGGCGATGAAGGTGACGCGTCAACTCCGGAGCCTGGCGATGAATGGGTAGCAGTCCCAGCGGTTGAGCTGGACGAGGCGCGTATGGCTGAGATAGTGTCCGTGTTGAGCATGGACCTCTGTACAGTTCAGATGCAGGAGCGCACACTTGCGGTGTTGAAGCTACTGAACCATGTGAGTGGAAACCGCGAGCTTATTATCCGTGCAATAGTTCGCCATGCGAGCACGCTCGCTCACGTTGATCAGTACAATGGAGGAAAGTTACCTGCTGGAGTTACTGGATACGAGTCGTCGGCAGTGCTGCCGTCTGCACAGGATGAACTCAAGCTCCTTCGACTACTTCATTCTTTGTCAGACGTCTGCGAGAGCACGGCGGACTTTGCTGAGTGTTGTCAAACCATCGGTTTGGACCCGCTGTGGGATGCTCTAAGCTTGTCACTGACTGAAGCACGTGCGAAGGGTGGTCTTGACGACCAGGACAGCACTGCTGCTCCTTCAGCTACAGCTTCTTCTGCTGGAACAGAATCCCAGACTGCTGTAGGGGACGACGCAGAAGGAATGGTGATTGAAGGCAAGAGTGCAGGTGCTTCATGTGCGATGGCGGCGCTGTTGGCTCGGTTCCTTCCTCTTGTGGAGGCATTCTTTGTGGTTAATGCTCGAGACGCAGCTTCAATGTCGTTGCGTGTACCTGATTCAAGTGAGCGTGAAGAGGCAGTCGTGGCAGCGCTGCGTGTTGCTGGCTTCGATGGCGCGGGTGCTACAGCACTAATGGAAAACGAGCAAAAGACGTCGCCGAAGAGCGTGCTCAAACGCACGTCGTCGGCACTGTCGTCATTGTCCGAGGCCAGTGAGACCATGAGGCTGGCAAACTTCGTGGAGTCGAACCGTGTGTTGTTGAATCTTCTCGTTCGCGAAAAGCCTGCGTTACTGGATACCTCCTTAGCAGCCTTGATCAAGATCCCTCGCTGCAGAGCTTATCTAGCGTTCGATAACAAGCGTACCTACTTCCACAGCGCCATGAAGCGTCTGCGTCAAGCAGCACTGCGGAATCACGGAGGTGGCAGCTCTTCTGTACGCATCCCGGTACGTCGAGAACACATCTTTGAGGATTCGTACTATGCCTTGAGGATGCGTAGCGGCACTGAGTTGCGACGAAAGCTGCACATTTCCTTCACTGGAGAAGAAGGTATTGACGCTGGTGGAGTGACGCGAGAATGGTATATGATTCTGGCGCGTGAGATGTTCAATCCGAACTACGTGCTGTTCACATCTGCCGCTGACTCGCCAACGTTCCAGCCGAATCCTCTGTCCTACGTAAACAAGGATCACCTCAGCTACTTCGAGTTTGTTGGAAAGGTGCTTGGTAAGGCCGTTGCAGACGGGCAGCTTCTTGATGCTCACTTCACGCGCTCGTTCTACAAGCACATCTTGCAGTTGCCGATTTCGTATCACGACATGGAAGCTATCGACCCGGAATATTATCGCAATCTCCACTCGATCCTAGATAATTCGATTGCGGATCTTGGACTTGAATTAACTTTCTCAGCGGAGCAGTCGAACTTTGGCAAGGTGGAGGTGGTCGACTTGATTCCTAATGGTCGAAATGTTCCCGTGACGGATGAGAACAAGATGGAGTATGTGAAGCTGGTGACTCATCATCGGATGGCTACAGGCATTCGACAGCAGATCGATGCGTTCCTCAAGGGTTTCCACCAACTCGTACCTCCTGAATTAATCGCAATCTTCAACGAGAATGAGCTGGAGTTGTTGATCTCGGGAATGCCTGAGATTGATATCGATGACTTGAAGGCCAACACGGAATATGCCAACTACAAACCCACCGACTCGGTTATCCGCTGGTTCTGGAACGTGTTGTACTCGTTCACTCATGAAGAGCGAGCTCTCTTCCTGCAGTTTGTGACTGGTACGTCTAAGGTGCCTCTGGAAGGCTTCAAGGCTCTGGAGGGAATGCGTGGCACTCAGAAGTTCAACATCCACAAGGCTTTCGGCAACAACAGTGCGTTACCGTCCGCGCATACATGGTGAGTCAACCTCTCGATTACTTTTGCGTTTGCATCAGGTCTAACATTTTGTTTGTTGCTACAGTTTCAACCAACTGGATCTACCTGAGTACGAGAGTGAGGACAAGTTGAAGCAGTGTCTTCTGCTCGCGATCCGTGAGGGATCGGAGGGATTCGGCTTTGGCTAAACAGTAGGTGAATGAATATACATGTTGCATTTGAGGGAAAATCAGCTCAATGAATGAGAACATGGGTACATTGCTGCTGAGCAGAAGCGCTTCTATCATCTATTTGCGCCGCTTGTACTTGGCCTTGGACTTGAAGGAGCTCGAGCCCTTCTTGGCATGTTTCTTGTAGTCCGTGATCTTCTCCTTGAACTCGAACGGGTTGTGTCCAGCATTCGCCTCGCGTTGCTTCCTGGGCTTCGGGGCTGGAGCGCCATCGCTAGTCATGTCAACGTCGAACGCTCCAGTTCCATGGCTGCTACGTGCAGCGCGAGCCTTCTCGCGCTTCAGACGCTTTCGTTCGTGCATCTCGGCGATGGATTCCTCTTCACGCGACCGGGTAGTCTCCTGTTGAGCCTTCTTGGCGCGCTTGGCAGCTCCAGCAACGTGCATCGACGTAAACACCGCACCCTTCTTTCCCTTCTTAGTCGTGCCTTCTTCCTCGTCCCGAGCAGCATCTGCAAGCATCCGCTCCTCGCGCTCACGGATCTCAAACAATCGTCGCTTCTTGTGACTCATAAGTTTCAGTTTCTTGGCGCGCGACATGGTGTCTGCACTCTCGGCTTCTTGTTTCGCAGCCTCCTCCTTGGCACGACGGTCTTCTTCTGCACGTTCGTTCACGTTCTTCTTCTCCTTCTCAGACATGAACCACGTACGGGCAGGTCGCGCGTTGATCTCGTCGCGGTGCTTCAGCAGGTTCGTGGCGCGAGTGGCTTCTTTCTCGGCTTCACGCATGCGCTTCTCGAGTGTTTCTTCGTGCATAACCAGCTTCACGTCCTCTTGCATGCTCTCAATACGAGCTTTCCACTGCGCGATAACGGGGTCGGGCACAGCACGAGACTTGACGAAACCCTTGCAGTGACGTGACACCTGCTTCATTACCAGACGACGAGACTCGCTCGTGAGCGTGACTGCACGACCGTTGCGTCCAGCACGAGCTGTACGACCGACACGATGCACGTATGTGGTAATATCCTTGGGCATCTCGTAGTTGATAACAGCGTGGACGCCGCGCACATCGATACCACGAGCAGCAATGTCCGTACACAGAAGAATGTCCACTGTGCCGTCACGGAACTTCTGAAGCGCCTCCAGACGCTCTCTCTGCTGCAGGTTACCGTGAAGCTCTGCCGCCTTAATGCCAGCAAGTCCGAAGATGATCATCATACGGTGCGCGTGCGACTTGGTCTCCATGAACACAATCGTATTCGAGCGGAACGTACGTGTACACAAAGCCAACAGAATCGCCTCACGGTCATCCTCACGGTTCGGACGAATACGCACGAACTCCTGCACTAAGTGTTTAGCCATGTCGAAGAGCGGGTCAGTGCTGATACGCACGGGACGCTTCATCGACAGATCAATCAGTTGGTCGACCTTCGACGTCATCGTAGCAGAGAACAGCATAGTCTGACGCTGTACGGGACACATGCGGACGAGCTCCAGTACTTCTTCCGTGAAACCCAATTCAAGCAAACGATCAGCTTCATCCAGCACCAAGATCTCCAGATCATCCATGTGGACACTCTTGGAGTTACGAAGGTGATCAATCATACGACCAGGCGTACACACCACAACATCCGGGCGATTGCGCAGCTCTGCTTCTTGAGCTTTCAGAGGCAAACCACCAACAGCCAGCGAGCACGTGATATCCGTGAAACGCGCCAACTGCTCGAGCATCGACTGACACTGCGTCGCCAGTTCACGCACCGGACAAATGATCATCACTCGGGTGGACTGGACACGTCGTGAGCGGAATTGAAGACGCTCCAGAATGGGTAGCAAGAAGGCAGCGGTCTTACCACTACCCGTCTGAGCACTAGCACAGATGTCCTTGCCAGTCAGGGCAATAGGAATCGCACGCTGTTGAATCGGCGTCGGCTTCTCGAATCCGATGTGGGAAATGGCTCGCATGATTGGACGCGACAGCTTCAGGTCGGCAAAAGTTTCAAATTTGGTCTTGGCGAACTCCTGGGCAGCGAAAGGGTCTGCTTCGAAGAACTCCGCCGCTTTCTTCTTCTCCAGCTCATCCACCAACTCCTCGCGAGTCTGTTGGTCCTTCTTGCTGTCCTTGAGAGCAGATTGGAGTCGCTCCTCCTCCACCACGACGTCGTCTTCTTCAACCTGCTCCTTCTCGTTCTCGGACTCCTCCGAGTCAGAGCCCTGCTGCTCCTGGTCACTGTTCTCGTCTTCCTCTTCACTCGTCTCTTCCTTCATATCATCATCACTCTCCTCTTCACTATCACTCTTCTCCTGCTTCTTCTCTTTCTTCACTTTCTTCTTTTTCTTCTTCTCGGCCTCTTTCTCCTTTCGTCGCTTGTCGATTTTAGCCTGAATGGACGTACGCTTAGTGGCTGTGGGAATGCCGCTCTCCATTTTCTCAATACGTGAAATTGCGGCTGTAAAGTCCCATGAACTGCCGCCTGAAGAGTGGAAAGCGCCACCTTCATCGAACTCAAAGTCCTCGTTAATTTGTTGGTCCTGTTGCTGCTTAGCCGCCTCATCCTCCGGGTCCTCCTCGTCCGAGCTTTCCTCGGCGTTGGAAAGCTCATCGTCTGACGCGATGGTCATCACCAGGTCCTCATCCTCCTGCTGTGCCTTCTGTTTCTTAGCCATGGTGGTAGATCTAAAGGCAGCTTGACGGCCAACAATACGCTTCCGCAGTGCGTGACCTCAACAACTTTTGACTGGAGGTCACACGAGACGGGATTTTGGCCAATGATATATGGTGAAATTGAAACCTAATTGGGATTGGTTTAAAATTAATTACTTCGAAGTAAGGTGCCAACAGAGGTATTTAATAGTATATGATCGAACCACTTTCAACTACGCTGGGATGGTGCAATTGAAACATCCTGCTTGAATTTGGTATCGACATGTACGAGCCCGCCTTTCACATATTCAAGACAACATCCACTCAATCCGTTGTCACCAAGGCGAATCTTGCGGTATCAGACTTATTATTCCCACACTGCACGAGACAGTGGCTTGCGCGTGACTTCTTCGTTACCCACCGCTGGCTCGCGCACAACAGGTTCCTGGACATTCACCTTGTGTTGTAGAGTATCCACATGAATGGTCCAGTTGCCAGTTTCGACAACCCAGTTGCCAACTTCGTCGGCGAGCATAAACGCCTTTGCCTCCAGGCAGACCTTTGTCGCAGCTCCCTGTCCTGGAGCAAGCAACGGTGTACGCTCAAATGCAACCAGCGACTTCAATGGACGTCCACCTTCACCAGCGCGAGGAGGTTCAACGAAAACAAGAGTGGCATCTTCTCCCGGGACATCACCCACGTTCGCTGTCGTGATGGTAAATGTCGCCACACAGGCGTGGCTTTTAGTACTCGCGTCGTTGCCGAGCTGCTGCTCGATCATCGCAGCATTCAATTCACTGGGTGGTTCAATCGTCCAATTCTTGCGGAATGTGGTGTACGACAAACCGAAACCAAACTCATAGACTGGCACCCCAGTGAAGAAGCGGTACGTTCTGCCAGGATTTCCCGTCACGAAAGTCGGCCGCATGTGCATGTCGTATATTGACATTGCATTCACATAATCCGCATCGTAAAATGTTTGTGGGAGCCTGCCAGCCGGGTTGTACTTGCCAAACAGCACATCAGCCAAAGCTTGACCACCGGCTTCTCCGAGATATCCACCGAAAACAATCGCGCCAACCTTTGGATGGTTCTTGTAGGCCAACAGATCAACACAACCACCAGAGATGACAACTAGCACGATCGGATGCGATGCAACTTCAAGCACGCGCTTCAGTAGTGCAGTCTGGAAACCTGGTAGATTGAGGTGGTAGCGATCGATCTCCTCTCTTTCTTGGCTCTGGTCGAGGCCCACGAAGACAACAAGGCGATCTGCTTTCTTGGCCACTGCAATAGCGTCATCAAAGTCGGGCAATATTTCACCTGACACTTTGCACCCCAACGAATATGCAACATTTGGTACATATTGAGAGATTTCTTCCAGTGGGGTAACAATATGTGACGGGATACCAAAGTAGTTCCCAAGAAGGGCGGCACTGGCGTTGAAGTGTGGTCCAATCAGCGCAAGTGATCCGTCTTTAGTGAAAGCGTTTGCAGCGAGAGGTAGAGTGCTATCGTCATTCTTGAGCAATACAACGCTCTGGCGAGCAGCTTCTAGTGCAAGTTGTCGATGCGCAGCTGTGTCCACCGAGTCTTTCGTGATATTAGCGAATGGTTGTTCCTTTTCAAACATCCCGAGCCTCATCAACACTCGGAATTGATTTTTCAAGGCATCATGTACCATTTTCGTTGTAACAATTCCCTTCTCCAGAGCCAGCGGAAGGTGTTGACTCAGAAACTCGCCGCAGTTTAAATCCATGCCAGCATCGAGAGTTGTAGCGCACGTTTGTTCCGGTGACTGGGTGTAGTGATGACGGTAGATCACGTCAGCTACAGCCTCGCAATCCGAGACGATGTATCCATCAAACTTCCAATGACCGCGCACCAGGTCAGTCAGGAGGCCTTTGTCAGCGCAAGACGGGATGCCGTTCACAGCATTGTAACTACACATGATAGAGCTCACATGGCCTCGCTTCACACAGTCTTGGAACGCCGGGAAGTAGGTATCAGCTTGGTCTTGCTTGGTAACCATCGCGTTGTTACGATGTCTCGGAACCTCCTGCGAATAAGCAGAGAAGTGTTTGCAGCAGCTTGAGATCTTCAAAAACTTACTCTTCCCGCCTCCTTCACGTCCTTCCATTGCTTCTCCTTGTAAACCTCTCACAAAGGCCACAGCGTACTCCCCATTGAGGTACGGGTCTTCCCCCGGGGTCTCCTGTCCGCGTCCCCATCGCGGGTCACGGAAGATGTTGACATTAGGCGTCCAGAACGTCAGCCCAGCGTCCTTGGCATTGTAGAACGCTCGAGCTTCGGTGGAGATCACGTCTCCGATCTGGTAGAACAGCGAGCGGTTGAACGACGCCGCGGTGCTCAACACCTGTGGGAAGCTGGTGGCGGCAGTAATCGGCCCCTTGAACGTCACTCCGGGGGACAAAGCCACGCCGTGCAGCGCCTCGTTCCACCATTCGTAGCTCGGGATATTAACGCTCGGAGCGGCCGACGCTTTGTTGACCAGGAGCCCAACGGCCTGGTCCATCGGGATTCGATTCACTAGGTCGTCTACGCGAGTGTCTAGAGGCAGCGACGCATCGCAAAACGGCAGCGAAGCGACCTTGGGGTCGCCGCACACATTGTAGGAAGCTGTACAGGTTCCTAGAAACAACAGAAGCCAGCGGAGATGCCACATCGTGGAGGTAGATTGATGAATGAGTGATGGTTTTGACTGGCGAGTGGTTGAAGTTGTCTTTAACTTCTACATCCCTATATAAGAGCAATCGGATAAATCGATACAATCTTTTAGAGGAAGATTTCCTTTGCCTCTTTTCAATCAATTCCGCCGCATTCGGAGGTGACAGCAGCCATGAGTGCGCGGCGTGGATCTCGTCTGCGGCGCAAGCCTACGCCGATCTATCAGGTTGAAGATACGCGCAGCAGTGGCGATGACATGGATATTGAAGCAGAGGAGCAGGACGTGGTTGTAGCCAATGAACAAGGCGAAGAAACCAGGTAAAGCACCCAGTGCGCACAAGAGTGATGGTCGTTGGCGCACTCAACGTTCATTCATCTTGGATTTTGTATGTTCAACTTCTGACACCGTGGCGTGGCCTATGTAGCAGTGAAGACGGAAGGGAAGGCGAGGATGAGGAGTTCACACCTGCCGGAACGAAGGTGAAGAAGTCTACGCGTGCAAGCAAAGCAGCGCGGACGCCCACAACCAGAGCGAGACCCAGTAGACGTAAGCGCTCGCCGTGGAGCCAAACGAGGAGCTTGCGGTCGACTGGAGAGGAGAGCAAGAGGAAGAGAAATGGAGTAACAGCGGAGACGGACGAAGCTGCTGAGACTGCGTATGCCGTCGACCAAGGAGACGACGTAACCTCGTTGTTTGGTGCGTGGATAGGCTTGGCATAAAGAGTCTTTCGTGTCAAGCTGATTTTTTTTACTTGATTTGGAGTATTTAGAGGCGATCAAGGGCGGCAAGGCGTCGCTGGAGAACCTGATGAGCGAATGGCGCGATCGATTCGAAGACGACGACGAAAAGGCCACGAGAGAAGTGCTGAATCTGGTGCTGCAGGTATAAGCGAAGACTTAACAGTATGCTCGCGTGTTGGATCTAACATGGATAACTAACTGCTGTTAGGCTTGCGGAGGAACGGGTAAATGCGTTCCAGAATCGGAGCCATTGGCTCAACTGGATATGGGTGATATGGTTGATCACGTGGTGGAGGATCTCGAGAAGGCGAATGGAGAGTATCCTCTGATGTCTCGTGGAAGAGGCATGAGGAAGTTTCAGCGCAAATTCGAGGAGTTCTGGGAGGTGTTTGTGAAGGAGTGCTACGAGAGCGAGATCTTGTTCACGTCAGAGATTGCGAACAACTTTATCGACTGGCTGACGACCTTGTCAAGGTATGAATGCGGGTAGTAGCACATATATTGCTGTACTTTTACTTACATTTGTAATTGTACGCAGTTCCGAGCTTCGGCCAATTCGACATACGGCCACTGTTGCTGTGCTGGCGTTTAGCAATTCCTTAGTGCGCACTGCGGCAAATATTTCTAAGCAACTAGCAATTGCTATGAGACAACTCAATGCTGAGATGAACTCACCTGGTTCGACACCTGGTGCTGTGAAGAGCCCAAACGCCAGGAAAGTGGCGCTCCTGAAGGACAACAGAGCGTTGTATGAGAATCGGCTGCAGCAGGTGTTGAAGCTGGTTAATTTGGTATTTACTGGGGTTGTGGTGCATCGGTATCGTGACGTTATGCCGGAGATTCGTGTGGTAGCCATACAATGTCTTGGCCATTGGATCACTACGCTTCCTGACCAGTTCCTCAAGGACAGTTTTCTGAAATATCTTGGTTGGCTTCTGAGTGATAAATCGGCATCAGTTCGCTTGGAGGTGGTTGAGATCTTGTGTGAGCTGTACGAAAATGATTCATTCACGGAAAAGTTGGAGCTGTTTACTGCCCGATTTTTGCCGCGCTATCTGGAACTCTGTAACGACGTGGATGAATCTGTCGTCGAGGTGTGCATTCATCTTCTAATCGCCGTTGACAAGCATAACCTCATCAGCTCGGATGTTGAGCTTCAACCTGTCGAAAGATTGGTGTTTGATGCGGAGCACGAAGACATTCGCAAAGCCGCCGCGGAGTTTGTGTGTATTCAGTATGATGCATTTGGAGTTGCTGTCTCTAAAACAAAGAATGCGACATTGAAGAAAGAACAGCTCAACACACAAGCTATTGCCCTCGTAGAGTTTGCGGAGGAATACATCCAGAATTACGGTGTACCAGAGGATGCAGTGGAAACACTCGTGGATGCCTTTTGGGGGCTGGAAGATTGCCGTACGCTAACTTACTTTCAATATCGCTAACTAAACTTTACGGCTAACTATTTGTATGCAGTTGTCCTTCAGAGCTGGAGAGTGATGACAGATCTGCTCCTAGTGGACAAGACTGCGCCAGATCTAAGCAGCGAACAACAGACTATCCTCCTACGTCTCCTTGTTGCATCCATAAGAAAGCTCGTCGGTGATGGCGTCAATCGATCAGCAAGGGCGGCTGCCAAAAGAGAATCAGAGCAACTACAGGTACGTCATGTCGTAAATCATTCGTAGCAATGTCATTAGCATCTCACTAACAGTTGCTTTTGCTATGACGATTTTAGGAAGAAATCACTGTGGCATATTGCAAGGACATCCCTAGCTTGTTCCTTTTGTACCAAGCTGATTCGGACAAGCTGGCATTGCTTTTGGAGTTGATTCCGACGCTAACTCTGAAGAGTGAGGTCATCGGTCACCATAGCGGGCAAGTGAAGGACCTTCTCGAAAAGCTCAAGCACGCATATCTGTTGCACTCTGATGAAGAGTTGCTAACGAGTTTATCGCTATCCATAACCCACTTGCTTCAAACGGAACATGCATCACTGAAACGGGAAGCAGAAGTTATCATGCACGAGCTGATTCAAGTGATTATGGATAAAACTGATCGCCTTCTGGAAGCTGATAGAAAACTATTCGGTGAGTTCGCCATTGCTGCCGATGACACGCCCAAAACGAGGAGCAGCAAGACGAAGGGGAGGAACAAAAAGAGCGCCAAAACCAAGGAAATTTCAGATGTCGAGTATGGTCTGCGGGTCTCTCTGTGCCGAATTAAATGCCTGGCAAAGTACCTCAATATCCGAGAGTATCTTCCTTCTGATCTGTCGTTATCGAAAGTGGATGGGGATGGTCACACGACTGCAACAGATTTGCAGCAAGGGCGAATGGATATACTTGTAGCGGCGGTGGGAGATTTATTGCATCGACGCACACTATTGGCCTCTGAGCTACATGAAGTTTTTCGGCATGTCGACGCCATTAAGCACGGCATGACCATTATATATTTCGATTTGCTGTGGAACACGGCTCCGATTTTCAAAAACGTTGAAGAACACAAAAAGCAAAATACTACCAGCGAAAATACTGAGGCTGAAGTTGATCCGTCGATTCAAAATCAGATCCAGAAAGTGTGCCAAGCGCGATCCACGCTTGAAGGAGCCCTGATTTCTGTGTTAGAGATGCACCTGTCAAGAACAAACGAAACCGCGGACGAAGAACACAAAGAAAGCGAAGAAACACGTGACGAGGAGTACATTATGGAAGAAATTGAGTTCGAAGACGAGGATGTGATTTCATACGTGAAAGATGCCCAACGATTTGCGTTCTTAACGTTTTGCGACCTACGGTGCTTGTTTGTGGAGAAATTCCAGGATGCACCAGCACCATACGATGCGTTGCAATGGACATTACCGAATGTACTCGTTCTTCTCACACAAATGCACTTTGAGCGTGAGATGGATGACGCCGAAGAAGAGGAGCCGGAATTTGAAGACGATATGGTGGAGAATGACCTTGACGTTGCAAAGGACAAAGCACAAGCTCTTCGCGAATGGCAGGAAAAGCAGCAACGAAAAGCTGAGCTGCTGCTCGCGCTTGGCCGCGTGGCGCTGTGTAACCCAAGCAAGAAGTACCAAGCTGCGGCAGTTCTACAGTGTTTCACGTCTAGTGACAAGCCAAGTGTTGAGGTTGTGAAGGCATTTGGCAAGCAAGTGAAGACAGATGCTCCTGTGCGTTATTTGGAAATTCAAATGGCTGCACTTCGTCAATTATTTAATCCGATTCTCGCCTGGAAGCAAGACATTGAAGCAGCTCAAGGGAGCGAAGACATCAATGACGACGATGTTACAGAGCTCAAAGAGAAGGTGGAAAGCAGCGAGCATGAGCTGAAAGAGCTGGCAAAAAGATTTAGCCAATCTCTCGGAGTCGGAAAAGTTCCCTCATCATTACGAGCGCCATTTTTCCGCTTCTTGCGTGAAGGTGTTCGATATGCCCTTGAGCAACCGACTCAGTTTGAGTTCTTGGAGATCATGCGTGTATACTTGTCACGTCTGGACAATGCGAGCATGGCTCAACTGCGCGAGTATTTCCTGGAGCGACTAAAATCGCTACATGATGTCCCTGACAATGAGGATCTGGACTCGCGATGGCGAGCACTGTTCGATTTCCAGGCATCGATCACTTCTAGTGGCACGGCGAATGGAATGAACAAAAACTTGACTAGAACGATGCTCTCGCCTCCGCTGAAAAGTAAACGACGATCTGCTAGCTCTGAACCCACTCCAATGCAAGGAACATCAATTGCAGAGGAGGGCGAAGAAGATAATGCGGAACGCGAGGGTGGTGAAGGTGAGGAAACAGAAAGTGGTGCTGGCGATCAAGGTGAAATGAATAAGACAGGACACGGCGAACAGGTCGATCATAATAATCGACACAGGTCATCAGTACACAAACGCACTGCTAAGGCTGATGAAGATTCCGATTCCATGCCCTCTCGCAAGCGAGCACGACGTGCACGCAATGCTGATGAGGCAGAATCAAGTGATGACGAGCTGTCTGAGGCGAACAACCTTGATCATCAGCTCCAGAATGAGTCGAAGAGCGAGGAAGATGAGCCTAATAATGAAGTGCAGACACATGGGCATACCCAGGACGCTGCTGGCAACGAGGAAGAGGAAGAGAACAGGAGAACTCGGCGGAAACGACGCCGAGCATAAGTAAGGTGGACAAGCCACCAACAGCTTTTTTTTTTTGTCGTAACACGGAGGGTAGTAGTGTATTACTGCGAAAGGTATCAAGGAATGGCATAATGTCTTCAGCAGGCTAAAGAGTTATGTAGCTTGGGCGACATTCTTGGTGGCCTTGCCCATTTCAACACTACGCGTCCTGGCAGCGAAGTTGAGTGTGCAGAAAGTTTCTTCGCAGTTGTAATCGACCGGACTCGCACAAGCCACCATGAGAGTTTTCGAATCGCCACCAAGGGCATCCTGGAGCAGGTATGTCAGCGATGAGTTCCTGTATGGCACGTGCTTCTGCTTACTAGCTCGAGCAGCAATAACGTCTCCGAGTGCCGAGAGTGACTTGTTGATGTTCTGTGCTTCCTTGAGTCGTTGTCCTTCGGCCCCCGTTTTTGAAAGTCGCTCGGAACCAGCTAGATCGACGAGGAAGAGCTTTCCACTGGCGACGACATTGGTGACGATGTTGAGGCTCTTCAGCTGGATGGAGAGGATCGAGTGACTTCGACTACTGTGCTCGTTCATGTCGGTGGCATGCGTACTACGGTTCTTGTTGCCACGTTTGATGAGGTCAAAGACTTCATTCAGAGTTTGTACAGGCACCACCGTCAAGCCCGGAACGAAGTTACCCGTGGGGCCTTGACGCACTTGCAGGTTCGTGTTGGAAGCGTCTTGTGCTAGCAGATCACGGATCTGCTCGTTGTAGATCTCCATGATGCTGACTGTGATTTCATCCTGGTACTCCTTCACACGTTCGCTCTTGCGTTCAAAAAGTTCTTGTAGAGATCTCGTGTTAATGCCTGGGTTCTCTGGGGGCCCCGACATTGTGAACGTTTTACCCGAACCAGTCTGACCGTACGCGAAGATGCAGACACTGTAGCCATCCAGAATACTCGTGACGAGAGGCTTCACCTGCGAGAAGAGCTGGTCTTGCGTCGAGCCCATGTCGAAGACGTGATCGAACTCCCAGGTCTTCACCTTACCTTTCTCTCCGGTAAGCGTGATCTCCTCAGGCATGAACTTGCAGATCATCTTGCTGCCCTGAGCGATTTCATTCTTGGAAATTGGACGCACACGACACAGCACGCGGATGTTGCCCTTGAGCTCCTGCACGAGGTTAAATAGGCGCTTGCGCTCCTTCATCTCGCGCTTGTAGTTGTCCACGACACCGGCCATTGCATCGGCCTGCTTCTGGACACGCTGTAAGATCTTGTCGGTCAGCTGCTTGGTCAGCACTGGAACTTGTTGCTGTTGAGCTGCAACCTGCGACTTCAGTGTCACAAGGTCCGTACGCTGAGCTTTCAATCGCGTGCTCAAATTCACGATCGTTGCTTGCTTGCGTTGCTGTCCCTTAGATGCCACCTCCAGCTTCCGTTTGAGATCCAAGATGGCCTTCTTCGCCTGCTCTTTGATCTTGTTGAGTTCACCCTCCGCTGTCGACTTCAGCTTCGCGTAGCGCTCGTCGGCCGCTGTCTGCTTCGCCTCACTCTCTCGCTTCTGTTGCTCCAGTTGCGTTTGCAACTCAGTGAGACGAGTCTCCAACTCGCGAACTTGTGACTGTAGTTCTGTTTCAAGCTTGGAAGGGCCTCGCGGCGCTGGGACGCTAGGTTCTGGAGTCGTTGCTGCTCGAGCCGAAGCTGCAGCAAGCTCCTTCTCAAGACGCTGGATCTAGAAGAACCAAACAAGACACAAAACGGTTAGGACAGATCCAGATCAACAAGTATCAAAACATCTGCGTACCGTTTTCTGAGCGTTCTGATGTGAAGCCTCAACAGCGGAGAGCTACAATTTGACCGCGCACGATGTTAGCAACACAATCGATCTAAGACGATGCATGTACATCGAACCATCGCGTACCTTGCTCTTTAAGGCCTGCATTTCCTCCGAGTTTGATGGAAGCGAGCTGGAGTTGCTCTCAGGTGTTGGTGGTGCAGGAGGTGGAGAAGCTGCTGCTGCAGCGGCCGCAGAATTAAGTGTGGCTAACTGCTGCTGCATGTCTTTCATCTGGCGCATCAACTGACGCTTCTCTGCTTCCACGCTGTCGAGAGCAGCTTTGTTGACCATATTCTCAGGAATAGATTGCGCTGAAGTGGGTGGTTTGGAGTCATTGCTGGTCTTCGTCGCAGCAGCTTTGAGTGCGCTGTTCTCTTCAATCAAGCGCTCCATTTCGGTCTTCATAGCGTTGATTTCAGCCTCCCCATCGTTGTCCGATGGAGTAGCCGTCGACCGACTTGAAGATACTTTAGCGGAGTCAGGCACATTGTATGACTCGAAGGTCACCCCAGCCTCCTGGAGCTTCCGCTCAAGCTCCTTGATAATGTTGGTCATATCCTCCACCAACGCCTCCTTTTGTTGAATTTTCTTGCTCATGGAGGTCTTGAGGATGGCAGTTTGCGACTTGCTGAGTAGTTGCAGCTTGTTCAGAGATTCTTGGGCTTTTTGTTCTGCATCACGAGCTACTTTCAATTCACGCTGGAGCTCCTTGATGCGTGCTCTGGCTTCACTATCACCTGAAGAGCCATTGCTACGTGAGGAACCAACTCCATTTTCGGCGTCACCGTTGCTCGAGGGAAGCTCTTCTTCATCGGATAAACCCAACTCGTCCTGCAGTTGCTTCCTGCGCATCACATCCTCGTCGTCCTCATCGCCATCCCCTCGACGGCTTCTCTGCTGCGTTCGTTGAGCAAGACGGGGATCATACGTGGCTGGACGAGAAAATGAAGAACTACTGTACCGAGAAGAAGAATAATCCCTCTTGTCATAGTCTCGATCGCGATCGTAGTCGCGGTCTCTGTCTCGACGGTCGCGTGTACGATAGCGATCCTGGTCTCGATCTCGATCTCTGTCGCGATCACGGTACTTGTCACGGTCGCGATCACGGTCTCGATCACGGTCTCGATCACGGTCTCTGTCGCGGTCCTTGTCCCGATCGCGATCTCTGGTGCTGTCCTTATCGCGATCTCTGGTGCTGTCCTTATCGCGACGTCTTTCGCGATCACGATCGCGATCCCGGTCTCGGTCTCGGTCACGACTGCTGCTTGTGTTGCTGCTCGTGCTGCGTTCATCCCAATCGCGTTCACGGTCCTTCGAACGAACTCGCTCGCTATCGCGATAACTGTATCCGTAGTCGTCATTCACTCGATCACCGTCGCGAAAACTTCGATCGCGCTCCATTTCTGACAATGACTCACTTTCAGAGCTGTGGGTTTCTGTCTGCTCAATGCAGTGTGGGTAGCTCAACCGTGGTGGCCTGGAAGACCTGGGAAGTGCCTAGCTGTGGTTTCGCATCTATTTTCACGACGAATGCTCACTGCAGTGTCCAAAAATGCCATCAATCCATGTAGATCAACGGCTATTCATGAGTGGGATGAACATTAAAACGGAGCAAGCAAACAGTAAAATCTATAAACCGATATAAGCGAGGGAGCACTGCATTAGACAGCCAAACCAGGCAATCTGCGCTTTTAGCAGCTTGTGTTGAAGAGCGAGGATAACAACAAATCTACGAAAAGTGAATTTTGTTAGCGTTGAATCGCTCCAGCAGCCTACAGATACAACAACGATGAAACAGTCAGCATCCAGCTCAATAAAAAGCATTCTAACTACCACTAAGCAACCGTACAATAAGAAGTCATCCTGGTCCATCTTGGCTCCGCGTTTTTCGCCAAAGCCCTCAAAGGCCAGCACTTCTTCCACCTTCTTCTTCATGTCAATGTCGCCTTCCGGGAGCTGTCAATACACAACGTGTTAATAAGAAATTTCCAATATAAAACGACAGCTGTCGATTCATACCTCGTTGTTCAGTGAGCAGTACGTCTTGTAGTTCTCCTCCAAGATCTTGAGAACGGACTTCGTGACGAAGCAAGAGTGCAGCGTCTTGTTCTTGCGGTTAAAGATGATCTTGATCATACCATCCCATTCCTATTAATCCACGATAAACGTCAGGTCTCCAACAAGATCTACTGCAAACTTCCAACGTACCGTAAAATTCACAGGAGGCGGCGGGTTGCGCGGCTCGATGCGCACCACACGCGACTCAACCTTGGGAGGAGGACGGAAGTTGTTGCGTCCGACCTTAAGCAGCTGGTCCACCTTGGCCAGCAACTGCGTGTTCACGGACAAACGGCAGTACAGCTCATCTCCAGGTCTGCAGCCAACACAGCAACGTTAGCATCCTACTAGTCACAATTGCAGCAAGTACTGCTGCATACTTGGCGCTGAGTCGCTTGGCGAACTCCTCCTGGAACATGACGACAGCGCAGCGGAACATCGGACGGTGAGCCAGCAGCTTGAACACGAAAGGTGACGAGATCTGGTACGGCAAATTGGCCACGCAGACGTCGAAGAACGGCAACTGCACACGCATGACATCGCCATGGATGATCTGAAGGTGGTTGATGTGCTCCGTGTGCTGAATACGCTTCTGCAGCTCCGCTACCATGCGCGGGTCGAACTCAACGGCGACTACACGCTTGGCTTGTTCCAGCAGCTTCACTGTCAGGTTACCGGTACCGGGACCGACTTCGAGACACACGTCCGTGCCGCGAATGGCCGCCTTGGCCACAATCTGCGTCACGATCATCGGGTTCTTGAGGAAATGCTGGCCCAAGTTCGTGTTAGGTGTGGCCAGCGTGCGGCCCAACGCATTCTGCGACGCCGAGGCGGTGCCAACGTTGCGTGCGCGTTTCTTCTTGTCCTTCGGCATGGCGACAGTGAGGTGTTAGGCAAGAAGTTAAGAAGAGATGCTCGAAATGGTGTTCCTCGTCACAGATTGCTGGTGGCCAGTCGACGTTTCTCTTTATAAGAGCCGTTATACTCTATATAAGAACAATGGGACGCCAATTTCGGACAGAGCCAATATGGACCACTTTAACATCATATAGAGCTCTCGAATGAGGATTTTTGGTACTGCTAGACTGGCAGAGAAAGCAGGAATACATGTAAGAGGAGCGGATACATGTACACAACCCAAGTATGATTGATGAGCATTTTGGTGGAGCACCGTGATGCCTAAATGAGCTGCAGCACATTCGAATTTTGTGTGGAATGATTTGTTTACGAAGTCGCCGGGGTCAACCTATTATACCTCCGTGTGGGATAAATTTGAGCAATGTAGAACACTATCAAAGCTGCTGTAAAAGGAAACCATTGCAGATTCTGGGTGTGCACAAGCAAGGCCTATGTGAGCTCCGCCGACCACGTATCTTGGGGGATGATAGCAACATCTCCTCAGCAGCTTGTATCTGTACGACACTAGAGCTCGAACCTCTCCATCTGAGAGTCATGCTGATGGAGCGCCTGCGGTGGAGCATTGCCACCCAGCTGACTTCGAACCTTACAGATTCGAGTTGCAACAGGTGAAGCAGGCGTGTCATAGCACCGGCGTCAGGCAACGATCGGAACCACGCGATGACGCAGTTTTTGTGGAGTCTTCGGGCATACCAATCAGGCGTCAAGCATCGACGAGGAGTGTTGCAAAATAGTGAAGATCAACGTGCATAGATATACCAATAGGCAGTTCGATAAAATCATGCATCTCATCCAGCGTGTCTATACATGTACCAGGCACCAACAACAGCAGCAAACCCTGTCCAGCAGCATAGAGCGCCTGAATTCACCGCATCAATCTCTTGGATAATGACACACTACTGGCTGCTTCTTTGGCTTGGTTGTGACTACAGGAAATATTGGCAAAGCCAACCAGTTGAAGCCGTTAGTGCACAGATTTTGCGACACTATTTCAACCAATCGCAGGTATGACCATGACCTCTGTCCTGAAACTCCTGTCTCATCACGTTGAAGTGAAACTGAAGAATTACGCGAAGGCGTCACATTCGATTTAAAAGGAATCGTGGGCTAAAGCAAAATCACACGTCCGATTTAATTCAGAGCCTTTGTAAGAGCAAGTTTCTTACATAGGATACTCGTGTTATTCCGGTCTAAATAATGACTTCCTTCATTTCACCCCAAAACCCACCGGGTCACTTCAAGAGCTCATTTAGTGGGCGACAATGCATGCGCGATCCTGATTCCTTCCGCCAGTTGAGAACGCGCCGCCAGAGCCGCAAGCTATATGGCCCGCAAGAACAGGCGCCAACAGCAGCAAGAAGCCACTCCTCCGCCCGCTGCTGAATCCTCGGACAGCAGCAGTTCCGATTCCGCCCCCGAGGTCGCAGCACCTGTCGCCGACCTTCCAGCCCCCATCGCGCCCACGACCCCGTCGACAGACAAGCCGACGCCCAAGCAGCCGAGCCCCAAGCACATACCAAGCCCCACGAAGCAGCCCAGTCCCAAGGCCATAAGCAAGGCAGCCGCCGATATCCTTGAAACCATGAACGGAACCATCCACGTCAAGGTGCTGAGCGCCCGCAACCTGCCGACGATGGACTTTGGCAAGCGCCAAGATCCCTTTGGTAAGCCATGTTGACTAGCTGTTAGTTGCCCACTAGTACTAATTAAGACCACCGCGTGTTATTACTGTCCTGCAGTGCTAGTGCAGCTGGATAGCTCGACTCCCAAGTCTTGGGCTACTACAGACCCAGCTTTCCACGGCGGTACCAATCCGGAGTGGACTGAGAGATCCAACAACGAGCTGGAGCTCTTCTACGACGCCAGTCAGCTCGACAAGGCTGTGCTGACCTTTGAAGTGTACTCGGACGAGTCTGGCGATGAGCTCATTGGCTCTGGTCAGCTCGACGCCAGCTCCATTGTGCAGGCCCAGTCCAAGGAGCCCACCCAGTTCACTGTCCGCCTGAGAGACGTATCGCGTGGCTCTGGCAGCCGCGGAGAGGTCAACGCTGAGGTGTGGTTTGGTCCACCTGTGCGTAAGGCCTTCCGTGCCGCTGGACGCGCCTCCAAGCTTTTGGATGCACGTGATGCTTTTGTGGCTACACTGTGCTCGATTGTATCCACGGTCTGTAACTCGGTGTCGGGCTACTGCCAGCTGCCCACCGACTTTGCCAAGAAGCACCGCAAGCTGAGTATGGCTCTGGCTGCTGTGTTGGGCATCATGGCCGCTGGAGCGCTCACTGTGTTCCTGGCTATTGCTGTACCCACGATGTTGGTGGCGTTCTTCACGTTCCCGTTCTGGATTATCCCGTTCCTCGCCACGTCGTTCTTCACGGCGCCACTGTGGATTCCCATTCTACTGCTCGTCGGACTGTTCCTGCTGTTTATCGCCACGTTCGTCTTCGGACTCGGAGTCACTTCGCGCCCTGTGCGCCGTAAAGGTGCGTTCATCTCGAACAAGATCAAGCACTCGGACGTGGGTAAACGCGTGGTCTACGAGAAGATGGTGTAAGCGTCCACCCCCTAACGTCACGCCATGCGCGTGTCCTCTGTGGACCACGATCTCTTTTCCAGTGTATTGTAGCGTGAGGCTTTCTGATCTATGAGGCAAACACGAGTGTGATGCATGCCAAACCATTTGAAAGTAAAAAAAATAAGAAAAACGTTTTCCCAGTCAATTGTTTGTTGGATTGTTTGTGTTGAACGACACGCTCACATGAACGCTATTGCAGCTTGGCTGGCTTCTCTATAGACGACGTCATATCAGCCCTGCTGTTCTCCTGCTATTCCCTATCGTATAACTTATCGAATAATAATGTAAAAAAGGCTGACGTCGATACATCAACGTCAGTGGCTTGGTCATGAATCTTGGTCGGCAATATTTCTTCTTGATGGTTGCATGTTTTGTCTTCATGGGTGCAAGCAAGCACCTCGTCTTCTAGCATTTTTCTTGGGCGTCATTGGATAAGGAGAAGTGGAAGCACTTGAGCAGCAGCACAGCAGAAAGTGAGCATTGTTGTCAAATTGATCAGCCAGCTGAGCCACTCAGCTTACTGTGCATGCACAGCAGTCTTACGATGAGTCGGACCACGGGTGCTTGTGCTCTTCTTGGTGTTGTGCAGACGCTGCATCTTCTCGAACTCCGTCATGACATGCTCCAATTGGGTCTGACGCACATTCACTTGTTCCTCCAAGTGCATCACTTGCTTCTCCTTTCCTTCCAAGAACTCAATGAGGTCGCGCATCTTGCCTTGCTTCTCCTTCAACGACGTCACGAGACGGTCGTTCTCAGTCTGAATACGAGACATGTTCACATTGGCCTCCGTCAGACGTGTAGCCATCGACTTGAACTTGGTCTTGAGCAGCAACGTCTCGCGCGATTTCTTCGCCACTCGAGCCTCCAGTCCAGTCACTTCACGCTCCATGGACGCCAGAGCGGCCTTGAGTTCATCAATCATCTCTTGCTTCTCCGCTACACTCTTGAACAGGAACATATCCATATCGAGGTGGAGATCGCTAGCGAGAGCAGTAATGCTCGACTGCTCTGTACTCTCCAGCTGCTGCACGACCTTCTTGGCGATCTCATCAACAAGTTTCTGCTTTGTCGACAGCTGGAAGTTGAGACGGCAAATCTCTCGATCCTTCTCCATCACCGTGTTTTTAAGTCTAGCAACCTCCGAATCAGGAGCGCTATCGGCACCCTCAGGCAACTCAGCTCCGTTCTCCAGGAGTTTGGCGATTTGCGAGTCCTTCTCTTCCAGATCATGTTGAAGACTCGACACCAGCTTCGCCTTGTTTTCTAGTTCACTCTGGAACGCAGCTTCAGCTTCACGACGGAAGCTTTCTTGCATACTCACAGCCTCCTCACTCAACTCGAGACGTCTCTTCAACTCCTCGACGTTCTTGTCAGCAGCAGAGCCCATAAGTCGGACATTCTCCGTCTTGATCTTCAAGTTCTCATGGATCAGTTCGTCCACATGAGCACGCAGTTCGTTAATAAACTGCTCGTCTTCATAAAACTGTGCAGATGCATCGCCGTTCTGCTGCTCCTTCAAGTGGTACTCCACCAGTTTGGCTACACGAGCCTGGTTCACCGGATCAATGAGCCACTTGAAGTTCTCATTGTGCTCCATGATACCGTACAAAACCTCCATCACCACCTCTGTCGAGTTGGCAGTCAGACGAGATGAGGACTCGGCGGTGGGCTCTCCCTCTTCAGCTGAATAGTAATCTTCAGCGCCACTTTGAGAGTCTAGCTCCATGGCGTTAAGACGCGCGTCAGAGTGGGTTGAACGCTGATAAGTCACTACTCTGGACACGGGAGATTGCTGCTCCACGTCGTCTGCGATGCTTCGGAACGGCACAGACTCGTCATTGTCGTCGTCTGATGGCGTCCAGTCCATCGACTCAAAGGACGGAGTGCGGTCAGAAACCGAGCGATTGTAGCGACGCATCGTCTCGGAAGAGACCGAGTACTCGTCGTACATGTCGTCGTAGTATGAAGCCATAGTGGACGTCGAGGATGCCGAGAGATCCACAGTGTTGGGCGAGGCAGAGCGATCCACTAGCTTGTATGGCGACGCAGCGCGAACAGCGCGTGGAGTCTTCAGTTGAGGGGAAATAGAGCGACGCGTGTGGTACTGGAACGACTTGAGAGGATTCACCATCACTGCTTCCTCGCTCACTTCGACGGCTACTGCTACAGTCGTAGGGGTCGTAGGGCGGTAGTACACCACCGAGTCCGTGGGGTCCATAGAGACGGATTTCTTGTTCTGTAAGGACGAGATCCACTCGCCCATAGACTCACGCTTGGGCTTGTGCTGGCGCTCAATGGACGGGAACAGACACGAGGCACTGAGGTCGTGGTTGTGGCTGCTCTTGGTCTCTGTGTCGAATGAGAGTTTGCGGCGCTTGGAGACGCCCTCTGTGGCCTCGCTCTCTCCAGCGAACACATGCTCTTTGAGCTTCTTGGCCGTCTTGTTGACTTCATGTGACGTCGACGAGTTGAGCTTCTGTTGCGCTTTCTTCATCTTCTTCTGCTGCTTGCGAAATCGCGCGATCTGGCGGCCATGAGTCTCCAAGGCATCCACGAGCTCGCTATCCTTGAGTACGTTCTTGTCCCGCTTGCAGGCACCACTTAGCGCGGCCACAAGGCGCAGCAGCTCGTCGCGCTTGGTGTCCATAGTCGAGTCGGGAAGTGCCCTGCGACGTGTGTAGGTCCTTCTAATAGGCAGCTACAGACGCAGGCGGACCGTCAACCGTCTCTACTTGCTCCTCCCTTCTCGACGTTTCACGGAGTGGACAGAAGGCAGAGAAGTCGACGGGATTACGTCGAGATGTGTACCCAAGTCAGTGCCTACAGTCCAGACGGCAGTGCCTGCCGCTCGCTGCCTTCACCTCCTCGCTTCTCCCCGCCTACCTTAACGCTTGCTCCGTCGAGGGCAGCCGAAACCGAACGCGTCTGCTCGGGAGGAAGAAAGGGATACTGACCGCTCCTGCCATCGATTCAGCGCCGTCCTACCATCGCTAGGCACTGAACCGTAGGACGCAACTGCAACTTCTGCCCAGCTGCGACATAACGACGTTTCGCCAAAATCATTCCCGCCATAATGGAACTCGAATCTGGCACAGCCGCAGAAGATCTCAACGACCTCGACGCATGGAGGTCTCCTTGACACAGGAACTCGCCGCGAACACGGACATATAGTTTAGAATGACGGCCACTGAGTGGCGTCGATGGCATCAATCAAGCGTAGCGAAGAGGATCTTACAATCTTGTGATAAGGATAGCTACCCATTTGTACTACATCTAACTGGCTTGCTCCACATTCTGGATAGCAGATTCCAAACTTGCTCCACATTCCGAGTGGGGGGGGGTTGGAATCTGCACTCAGCGTTGGTCACATCAACTGCCAGCACCATACAGCCTCGACTGCCGCCATCCACTTGTTTCGAACTCATTTGTTAGCTTCGCAGTCTGTGGCCTGTCTTCATGCATCAAGTGCCAGTAATACGAACGGTTAAGTGTGTATGGTGCATTGAGTAATTACACGCACTAACAGCTAAATAATTTCATGGCGCTTGGTCAACGCCCGCCTGCCATACCGACCCTAAACTGCATTCTGACTACACGTTTCGGTGGCGTTTTTTTCATCGTTTTCTTCGTACCAGCATGTCTTCTGCCAATGTTGCAGCTACTGGTGGGCAACGTACTGCTCGAAGGTACGCACGAGCTCCGAGAAAGATGGACGCAGACTGGGTTCCCTCATCCAGCAAGACCGAATCAGTCGCGCGAAGAAGCGCGGGCACGAGCGCGGGATCGGCGGACGCAGGTCGTGATTGAGTACACCCAATGCCACCTGAATCTGGGTCATACCGTCATACGGGCATTGCCCGGCAAAGATTTCCCATACTACCACGCCGAACGAGAACACGTCTGCTTTCTCTGTGTACTTGCGGTTGCCTAGCACTTCTGGTCTGTAACAGTAGCAAAAAAAAATCATGTGAGTGTCTTTTCAAGATCCAAAAAGACAAAAGTTGCAGCCAACGTACGCCATCCACTGGACAGTGCCGCAGTTACCAGTCATGGTCTGAATCTGCGCCTTGACGCGCGACAGACCAAAGTCCGAGATCTTGATCGAGTAGTCGCGCTCGACAAGCAGGTTGGGGCTCTTCATGTCTCGATGCAGGATCGGCAGCTCAAATTGGTGCAGGTAGCTCATGCCACGAGCTGTGTCCAGTACGAACCGTGCACGCATCTCGTCCGTGAGCTGTCGTCGTCGTGTGCGCAGTATCGCCCAGAGTGAGCCTTGTTCCACTAGCTCGATGACTAATGCACGGTTCGCGGGGGCCAGACACGCCCCGAGCAGCATGCAGATGTTCGGGTGGTGCAAGAAGCTCATGATCTTCACTTCCGTCTCGAACTCCCGCACCACGTCGGCACTCAGATTCTGTCGGATCAGCACCTTGACAGCCACGTCTCGACCTTTCCAGGAAGCCTTGAACACTTTACCGAACGCTCCTTCCCCGATCACACGGCCAATGACCACGTCTGCCATGTCGACGTTCTGATGTGGCTTGAGGAACTGATGATTCTCCTTGTTGTCGGAGCAGTCACTGGATACCGACCCCGACTCCGATTCTGGTTCTCGTGTCATGATGACGTTGGTCTGTCGACGACGAGTAGAGTCCTTGTTGGGGGCGAACCAGTCTGATAAGTAGAGCGGAATGCCGGCCTGTCGAGCACCCTCCAGTCTCATCGAGTTGTTGCTGCCTTCGTCGGCCATACAGGACATGGGTGCATCACTGTCGAGGTCCATGAGACCACGGAGACTGTCGTAGTAGCCGCCGCCACCCTCTTGGCCCAACTGTCTGGCAAGAGCCGCCATGGCAGCGTCTGCCTCGGCATGGCGTTGCTTCTGCTTAAGGTTCTTCTTGCCTGGGCGGCGCTGCATTAGCGGCGTATCGATGTCCGCCGTCAGCTCTGCAGCCCTCACTTGGGTGGGCGAGTGTGCTTTGCCGTGGATGTAGTCGAGCTCCATCTTTTGCGTGCGGATGGGAGACCCACACAAGTGAAAGAAACCGCGGCGGTCTCCGAGACTACCACGTCGTCTGGACGCGGACGCCATGAGCAGCGCAGGAGTGCAGGTAGCTGTGCTTGGGAGCTACAGGGCAGGAAGCGAAGTGAACCGTTTGGAGGCTTTAGATTTTTCGAGCTCCTGAATCGAAACGGTGCGTTCGACGGTCTTCGCTAAGTTGACATCCGTTATCTCACAAGTTGATTGAGAGCGCTGAGACACTTGATGTTTGTAAGCAGTTGATGAAAGGCCGCTGAGAAAAACACGTGTTCGCCTAAGTTGCACCGTTCGTACAAGTTCCTCTCAGATAGCTAACTTCAACGTGATTGAGTTCGTATTCCAACCCCCCGTCATATGGACATATGGACCGTCCTGCCAGCTGCGCTGCGCTGGAACAATTTCAAGGCCGAGATGGGGGAGCAGCTAACAACATGAGCAGCAAGCACTGTTTGTCGCTGCAGTCTTCTTTGCTCTTGGAAATCATCACTTCTGTTGACTCGCTCGAAATCCGAAGTCATCAAGCATCCGCCGCTCGATTCCGACCGCAGCTTGATAGTTCGAGTCGCCGTTGGGTGGCGACGCTGGACCATTCACATCAAGTGTCGGCGTGCATCCATCGACAAGATCGTGTAGCTCATTACCATCTCGACTGAAATTTCACCTCGAATCTCATATGGGGCTAGTGTCGAGCACATGTAGCCAGCTGGACAACTAAGGCTCCATCAGTAGACGTTCCACCACGATGCCCATCAAGCCCAGGTATCGTATAAGATATCTGTTGCTTCTCTGCGAGATGTGGGTGTCTCGAGCCAATGGAGAAGCAAGTTGGCAGAGATCACGTTGCGACTTGCTTGCTCCATGCACTATTTCGAGCTGGTTGTGTCGGTTGCAGCGACTTAAAGTCCATCCTTCATGGAGCGCATGCAAATGCTTCAAGTCGCTGATATTGGAACGGCGTCGCTGTCCTTTTCGCCTTCATTGTGCTTCCTTTTGCGTTCGAGGGCATGCATGCATTGGCGGTGTTCTGAGCTGTGTTCAGCTGCAATGTGGCATGTCCACAGTCGCGAGCTTTCGATCATCAAATGGCTGGATCTATAGTTGTTTGGGTAATCTGCAAAGCACATTGGAAGCGAATACAGTGCAGGCAGCACGGTGCAGCACTCGCTGCTTTGCAAAGATCTATTGCGTCTTCGGCAGCGGGGTCGAGGCAGCATGCCCCTTGATTGCTCCGATCAAGCACTGGGACGCACATGCATTTCGTCATCGGCGAGTACGACATCGACGCAAAACACCGGCATTATAATAGCTTTGGCGTAGTCAGCTTAGTATCGCATTGCTATTTTAGCTACCTGTATCCACTTTAGAATAAGAATGCATGCACCTTCAACAGACTCATATATCGCTTGTGAGACTGAGACACGATAAACGCTAGATTTCCGGGTGCAGGCAACACAACCAGGTCAAAGGTGTAAACTAGAAGCAAATGACTTGGTGCTGCTCGAAGTGAAGCGACGATTTCCTCGGCAACGATGTCTCCGCAAACGAACAACACTCACATGCAACTGTGCTCCCTCGCCTCGTCTACCAAGTCGGCTAGAAAAATTTAAGCTCGACAAGAAGGCAAAGTTCCACCAAAATGCAGTCAGCCCATCGATGCGGGGACATGAAAACTCTTGTACTCTGCTTGGCATTGGGTGCTCGGATGAAACGCATGAAAAACATAGGTTACTGAGAGCCGACATGGCCGACTTTGTCCATCCTACGAAGGGTAAGCTTCAACGTGAAGGCGATACGATAATGGGCGCGCCGTAATAGTCTAGCAGGTGGGTCCTTCACGGTAGCTCTTCGGCAGTGTTCCGCATTGCCCGCATTCACTGCACATTTTACTACAGAACAGGCACTTGGTCGCTTTGTTCCCGTTGCGTTGGGTGAGGCAGCTGCCCTCCTTTGGATCATCCAATCTCGGTCAGCGCTTGATCGATCACCGAGACACCTACTTGTTGAAGTCGTTGAAGCTGTCCTGCGGGCATCTCGAGAGTTGCCTTGATAAACGCAGCGCTCGTTGGACAGGCTGTCCAGGACACTACGAGCTTGATTCCGTAGCGATTTCCCGGTTGCAAATCTGCACTAAGCTAAACCCGGAATTCAGACTGCGACATCAGCCTCGACTCCGGCGTCTCCGTAATCGTACTGTAGCTCCAGCAAAATGGCCATCGATCAGTCTTCATTCGTGTATCGGATCATCTTATTTTTCTTAAAGCTGGAATATGTTGAAAAGAAAAATAAGAGGAATCGATATACACGGCAGGGATATGGCGTTCATCTCAGCACGCACTCTTCAACTCGTGATACATTATTCGGACTCGCATAACAAGTACTACAGCTGCCCAGTGGCAACTGCAACAGCTACTCCATTTCTTCGTTCACCTTCCGCTATCACTACAGCACGCTCTGATCGCTGATTTGCAACAGAGGTAGGCAGACATCCGTAAATTCTCAGCCTCTAAGTACGGCAGCAGCCCCACGCCATCCGCATTCGCAGGAACGAACTGTCCTCCACTACCTCAACCTGCGACGCCGGCTGGAATCCAACCGACTGGAACAACTTCATCGCCGCGAACGAGTTGTTTTGCGGCACATATGCGACTAGAGCTTCCGGATGTGTAGGCTGGTTCGCGTAGATAGCCTCAATGTCCTGCAACACAACACAACAGCATTCACTGTGAGCCTGCGAGCTAGCTCAATGCGCGACTACCAAGGTTCTCACCTCGACGACTGCGCGGAGGAACCTCCTTGCATATCCCTGCCGCCGCTTGGGCTCCACGATACCGAAATGCTCGATAATGGCCACTTGGCTACCGTTCTCCTCCGAGGCAGGCCTCCATCGTGCGACACCCATAGGTCCATCGCCAACTAGATCCAAGTCCGACGCAATAGCACTTCATTAGCATCTCTACCACCAGCATCCACTTGAGACACAAAAGGCTTCCGCACCAAACGAAACCAAATGCCGCGACATTGGGTCGTCCGGAAGAACTTTGGCCATATTGGGGAAGATTCTCTCCCTCAAGATCTTGATAAATGTCCACAATGCCAGATTAGCGCGCTCCAGAGCTGCAACTGTGCCAGCGACAGACTCGTCCTGCCCCTGGCAGTCGAACCGCTGCACCGTAAACTCAAACGCCGTAAACGCCATCTATCTCATTGCCAAACCGAGAAGAAGTCAGCATAATTATCGTATGAACATTGCGTCTACTGGAATATAATGGATTTTCACCTTGAAGCACCTGTACGTGCGGCTTTTGCCGGTGTGACCGCAAATGGGGCACTTGACGCCCTGTATCAAGCAGAAACCCCACAGTTTAGCCACGAGTTCGCATCAAAATCCAGCGTTCAACCCCTCGAAATGCAGCTCGTGATCTCTGCTTTCTATTCCGCCCCAACTTCTGCGACGTACTTGTTCGTGGTCGTGTCCACAGACGCCGCAACGTTGGGCCATGCTATCGTCCTTTGTCTCCATCTCGGTTCAGGATAAGTCAAACTCCATCTTGTCATCTGATCGAGTTTAGCGGGTTTTGCGTACCGATAAATCGGTACGCCTCAGTTAATTATCCATTCACCAAACGTTATGATGCCGCTCGATGCGGCGGAGACGCGACGAATATCTGCGCAGTTAGCGATGCTAGAGCAGCAGCGCGCGCATGGAAATCTGCCACATGAAGACACGCCACTTCGGCTGTACAGAATGCGCACTGGCGGCTTCGTACGCGTGTTGGATCAGCACCCAGAGCCAATCTCGCAGGACTTGGTATGCTCCGAATTATTCGCAACATTAACCGCTTTTTTTTGCTAATCTAACACTGCGGTTTGATTCAGCTGGATACTATTGACGCGTTTATTAGGAGAAGCGCCGATAGCGAAGAGTTAGAAGATAAGGAGGCTGTTGCAGAGGAGGAAAAAGAGGAGACACGACAAGATAATGCCTACAAAGAGGCTGAGGTTGCAGAACAGAGCACAGTAAGTCAAGGAAAGAAAGAAGTGGCTAATGAGGATGCTGTTGCTGCTGGCGAAGATGTTGCAACGGCAATTGCCACTGTAGCAACGGGCGTGGACGACGACGACGTTGAAAAAACTCAGCCGTGTACTTCAGATAATGTGGACATAGCGCCTCCGTGGGAAGATGCAGGTGCTACAAATACTCCACAGGAGCTATTGGCTCGAAATGAACGAGTAAGTGAATGGCTGGGTAAGCAGACCAAGGTGGAGGGACAGACAACAGAGTTGCACTTGGACATTGCGCAGCCAAACGAATGTCCGGTGGAACCGGTTGAAAACGAACAGGGAAAGACTGTGGATCACCCGACGCTGTATGAACAATGGCCGCCGCAGCTTGAAGAGCGACGCAAGATGTGGTTTATTCCTCGAAATTCTGGCAGGAAGACGAGTGTCGTTGGAGCAAAACATCAGCCTGTCGTCTACTGGATGCACAACACACTGCGAGTGATGCAGGGGAATTTCGGCCTGGAAGTGGCTATTTTACTCTCACGACGACTGTCTGCCCCATTGGTAGTTCTATCCTTGATACAGTCGTCCATTATCTACCCAGTTTGCCACTCAGCCACAGCGAGCGATGCATACGCGAGGTTCTCACTGGTTGAGTTGTATCAGCAATTCTTACACGCTGGAGTGCCTTTCTTCGGGATCACAGCCAAAGAGGATGAAGGTTTAAAAGCCTCAGGTGACCAGCAATCTTTCGCATTGAAGCCCAATCCACTGTACGAATTGCTGGATGCGTTCGAGCCGCACGCGGTAGTAACAGACGCCATGTTTGACTCTCCAGGCAGGAACGATCTCATACGTTTGGCTCGTTATTTAGAGCTGAATCGCTCGTCTTGCTCATGGTCACTCCTTTCTATGGACTCTACAACCTGCTGCCCCGCCTATCAACTCTCCATGAAGCTGCAAGGATCATTCGAGCGTGGTGCTGGTTTCGCTAGTGAAGAGCAGTTTGCGGCCGAGTATGCATCATTTGCTCAGCCTCGTCATGGAACGTATGTATTCAGTTCCTTGCCGCGTGTTGTTCAAGATCCAGCGCTAAATCGGCGACGATCAAAGATGCTGTCCTCCGTGTTGCAGCGACTACACTTGGAAGAAGTAAACTGGCACATCGTGAAGGCAGAAAATGCGCAATCCGGCACTCAGATGCGACGATTCAGTGAAGGAGAGGGACTCCAGAAGCTGAGCCAGCTTTTGTCAGGTTCGGATGGTCAACCAGCTATTCAAGCGGAGTTACGTGGTGGAGGAGTTCTGAGTCTGTTGCCATTCATCCGTCATGGTACGCTGTTTGCCGGCTACGTACTGCTGCGACTAAGCGAAGCAATCGCTTCTTGCCCAACACCTACAACTCCACAGGAACGAAAGGCGCTTGCTATGCGGAAGGTAAGTGCTGGAAGTGTTATGCTGTGTTATCGAGCTTTGGCTTAATAATATTTTTCTTGCCACAACGACAGGTTATGAGATCTCGCGCGGTGAACCACTTGGGCAGAGAGCGCGACTACGTTTTGTATCTAGCTCTGTGGGCTGCGGCGAATTGTGAATCAAAAGATTCAGCTCAACCGGATATGGCGTCGCTCTCGACCAGCGAAGTCATTGCAAGCCTGAACATGTCAGCACCGCGCACATCGTCGTTGTAAGTTGCGTTGAGCTCTTCTGTACTGCAGTTTTGCTATAGTGGGTAAGGTGACTAAGCTGTATTTCGTCGCTTTCAGGATGACATACCAGAAGGTCTTGCCTCCTTGGGCATTCAGCGCTGCTAGAATCGGTGCTATCTCTAATGGACAAGTACCAGGCGCTGCTCTCTACGACCCATACGAGTTGGAAAGTGCAAGGACAAAAGATCCATATTGGAACGAGATCCAAAAGTTTTCTGTGGAGCAGCAGTACCTTCACCCCCTACTAGTCGTCTATTGGGCTTATCGATTGATGACTTGGAATGTGTCCAGTCGAGCAGCTATTGCGGTACGCTCAGCGACTAAATGCCTTTACTGATCTGTATCTAATTATTTTCTTTGTGCAGACAATCGATTCTCTCATTTCGCAGTGTGCGCTCGGATCTGACAGATCTCCTGATGCTGTGTTTATCGTATGGAAGCAGCTATTTCGCCTTGGATCGAACAATAGTGCGATCAACGCGAATAGCGAAACGAAAACTCCCAATCTAGATGATCTCCGAGAGTTCCAACGTATTCTGGAGAGCGAAATCGCGTCCCAACCACAACTACAGCTACGTCCATGATCGAGAAGACAATGCAATTGGCAATTATTTAATAGCTCCTTGTGATAATAGTCGTGAAAATGTGATTGACGTGGCGATACGGTCGAATGCTAGTGCTTTAGCTTCAATGTCCAGCACAGGACCATTTCACCTGGCAGTTATTCACTCGAGTCTGCGAACTGATAGAGAGCCACTTGCACTGACAAGCGTACGCAGCAAAATCTACATCGACCCGTCAGTAGTTGGCACTGAAAACGTCATGTAGCAAGCCTCACCTGGAGCGATTTCCATTTTAACTCGAAGTTTTGTCTCGTTTGGCACATTCTCGCGAAAGAACATGTAGTCGGCACTGGCATCCCATTTCCTATCGTAGCGTGAAACGGTGGGTTTGGTGCATCATGCTAAAAGTTTTTCTAGTCGTGACTTACTTGCCGGGAAATTGCACAACAGTGAAGTCACACTCGTTACATCGGAGATTAGTACATGCTCTAGGAAAGATAGAAGCGTTAGAATTTACTAAATCTTCGTGAAAACAAAGTCATACCGTAACGAGAATGCGGTACTAAGGCCACGACTGGCACGCCCTCCATCCATCAGCACTTGGGAACATCTACAAGACAACAAAGTGGATCGAGTTAGCAACGAGTAAAATACAAGAATGAAATATGGATTGGACTTTTTAGTGCCGCCAGCTTGAAACTCGTTCCGTGAGGGTGAGTTGTATGCACCTGCTCTCGGTGATGACATCGGTCTCGGATGAACGGCAGCAGGTTTACTGTCTTCATCTCCGAGCATGTCTAATAGATCGTCAAGTTCATTTTTACTCTGTTCGAGTAATTAATAACAAAATTGCAGGCAGCAAGAGCATTTATGACAAAACGTACCCGGTCCTTGCTAGCAGGCTGAGTAATTCTGGCGGAGCTTTCCGATTCGTTGGAGTACTTGACTCCTGAAGAATGACCTCCCGTCCCGCCTCCCCCAGATCCTGGGCTTTTCATCGCGTCCTCGACCTCATTAAGTAGATCCTGGAAGTTCATGTTCCTCACGCTTCAAGCAGCACCAAGTCGTTACTACGATAAGCCCACGACCCAATCTATCCTTAGCTTATCTCCTGGCCGCGAATTAATAGGGAAATAGAATACATGTCATGTTTATCATACCAAGACTATACTTGTCGATTCAACGGGTGCCGAAGATGCGGGCTGGGCGAGCTTGTCAGTGGCAGTGTCTTCAAACTCGTCCACATTGAATCCTTCGATGAGCTTTTTCCAGCCGAACGAGGCGATCGAAAACAATGCGAACAGCGGTCTGAACAAGCAGCAACCACAGTGAGTATCACATCTATAGTACTTTGCGATATCATAACTAAAACATTACCGTGCATACCTTGTAATGAGATCGAACCATCCGCTCTGCGGGGCAGCGCCGTTCACATAACGAATGTACAGGAACGCATCGTGCCGCACTCCGTCAATCATGTAGTAATCTGCAGCAACAGCCTCCGATGTTAGAAACCAAAACCTGGTCATTCCTCCCTCTACCTCTATCCATACCTTGTAAATACCGCAGGTTCTGGAATCCGTTCTTCTCGTAAAAATGTCTGGCACTCAAATTATCAGCTTTCACATGGAGATAAACCGCTCCACACTGCGGTTGGCGACAGGCTTGAGCTATGCATTCCTGCAGCAGCTCTGACGCGATACCCATTCTTCTGACCGACGACCGAGTGCCCAGTGTCAAGATGTACATTACATGAGTATGTTCCCAGTCATCCGGAGAGATCAAGTCTGGGTCGTCCACTTTGCTCAGCGGTAGTGTACTGGCCGTCACAGCGCCAAGAATATTTTCATCTCGTCGGTCTTCCAGATTGGGTTGGACTGGTATCTCCACTGCCAGACGAGCGAATAGAGGACCGCCCGTCTCCATCCACATGCCCTGAGCCGCACCGTCGTAGAACGCCTGGTTGTAGCGGATGGGGAACCATTCCTCATGCAGAGCTCGCACTTGTGGGATGTCCCACGAGTTCAAGTCGCGGAAGTAGATGACGCGCTCGGGTGTTGAAGTTGCCGCCTGCACCTTGACGGTGCCCAAGTCGTCCAGTTCGTGGTCGATCTCTAGCGCCACGACGCGCGGGATCAACTCGTCCACGGCGTCGACGCTCGCCATCTTTTTCCCAGCAGCCCAATTTGTCCGAAAATGTCACGTCTTTCTTGGATTATGAGAATACTTATTTTAGGCCTTTATGCGAAAAACAGATCAGTTCATCTCGCGAAATGTAAAGCTCTTGAAACTGTCAGACTTGATCATCAGTGTTTTAGGTCTATTTTTTGAAGAAAGAGGCGATGGTTTTCAATCGCTTCCCACCACTTTGTGTGACGTGTGAGACTGTGCTAGTCGCGCTTGAAGTGGCCTTTGCCTTCTTGCTGGTGGCTTTGTCGGGATGTAACACACGTTGCAGGATCTTTTTAACGCCAGTCGTGATGCCTCGTTGCTTCATCTCTGCGACTGTCATCCAGCGCAGCTCGTCGGACTCAGCACCAGGCAGCAGCTCAGGCTGAGACTTGAAATGCACGTGCTCGACGCCCATGTGGTGCTTCACGTGCGAGAAAATGTGTGTGAGCTCACCGAGATCGCGTCGCTCAGGGGCAGACTTGTCGAGTCGAGAGAGCGCTGTCTCGCTGAATATGTCCGTGAGCCGGGAGTCCATGAACGATTTCCGCTTGGAAAATGGCGGGATCTTGTCGCTATCGCTCATCTGTGCAGCACATCAAATGTTAACACAGCGTCACGTATTCAGCGTAGGCTAATTAACAACGCACCTTGCTGTGGAGGAACTCCCATTGTCCTGCGAGTAGTCCACCCTCAGGACGTTTAGACATTAGAAACCTCCAGTCGGATGAAGCTTCGGCCTCGACACTCTTTGAAGCTTTACGCTTCCTTCTCGGTGCTGTTGTCTCTTCCGTCGGTGAACCACACGGAGCGGAGACTACAGCAACGGCGATCGTCTCATTCTTCGAGTCGTTCTTCTTCGCCTTCAGAGGATATTTGGTGACCTGTTGAGTACAAGGAGTTAGATACTGGAATGTCAACATGAATCCAGTCGAGCTCACCTCGGTGTGAGACTCATCCCACTCCGTAACACGTGTGTAGTCACAAATTGAGCACGAATTACTTGACTCAGTCGACTCAACTAAAGTACTCTCAGTCCTAGACTTGACTGTATTTGCCTCTTCGTACGCGAGGCACACTGACCTGACAGGGCAATCTGAGCATCGAGGGTTCTGCAATAGCAAATATGACACGTGAGCTTTTACGAAATTAGAGCTACCGCGGTAATGCTCATCCGGTACCTGGACTGTGCACATTGTCGCCCCAAGCTCCATCAACGCCTGGTTCAGAGCGCCTGGGCGGTTGCATTCGCCTACGAAGTCCTTTGCCGCTCTCCATGAAAAATTGATCAGTTGCTTGTTTTTCGGATCCGCTCCTACAGCTCGCATTCTGGCCATCACACGGATTACGTTGCCGTCTACTAATGGCTCGCGGTTTCCAAAGGCGATAGATGCGATTGCTCCTGTTAAAGGTAACCCACAAAATGAGCTGAGTGTCTAGAGTCTCATACCAGAGTTTATGGCTACGAACCTGCAGTGTAAGGCCCAATGCCCGGGATTGTCAGCAGTTGATCAACTGTAGACGGCAGCTCGCCGCCATAATTCTCCACCACGTACTTCGCTCCAGCATGCAGCATTCTGGCACGGCGGTAGTATCCAAGTCCAGCCCACAATGCATTCACATCCTATAGCCATCACAATATCAATATCCTTTATGTTGCCAGCAGATATGAACGCTACTACTTACCTCTTCGTTCGCTTCGGCCAGAGCTGCAACTGTCGGGAACTTGTCGATCCAGCGTAAAAAATACTCCACCACAGTGTCCACGCGCGTCTGCTGCAGCATGATCTCCGACACCCACGTCTCGTACGGCGCCACCTTCCTAGGCTTCAACATATTACCTCCATCCGTAGCAACAGGCATCTCTTCCAACTTGACATTCTCCACCTCCTTTTTCAGGAACGTCTCCAGTCCAGTCTTTTTGGATGCAATTTTCTTCTTCTGACTCGTGTGCGTTGCTGTTGTCAAATACGGCGGTGAGTCTCCTCGCCACGGAAGTTTCCGGCGGTGCGCGTCATACCACTCGAGCAGCTCCGTTCGAGTGGTCAGCAGCTCCTGCGGTCGGAAATCGTGTCGCTTAGCATCGTGTTGCGTCGAGAATATCGTCGCTTTGCCTTTAGCTGCGTTAGAGGCTTCGCGCTTGATCAGGTCTTCGATATCCGGCTCGCACGCAGCGGAAGTGGACGATATCGTCGCTGTCGGCGGCATTTTTTCAAAGTGTTAAACGAATTTGGCGGGAGATGCATTTTACACCCTTAGTCACAATTTAGCGGCAATCCGGTGTCATTAGTGTTTTTCGTGTACCACACATGAAAACAACAACATACAGTCGCTGAACAGTTCCCCAATCGACGGAAGGCTCTTCGATCTATGCAGCGCGTGGCCGTCTTGTCCCACGTGAAGGCGAGCTCGGTGCCGCCGAGTCTGAGCAGCAGCGGTGTGCGGCGCATCGCGTGGAAGGGTGGCAAGATCTCGTCCAATAAGGAGGAGGCGCTGCAAAAGTTCTACCAGCGCAAACTGCGGGCTGGCGACCACCTCACGGCGCAGCAGATTAAGGCCATGCAGCCAACGCGTACGTCCATTTCTCTTCAGTTTCAAGATATATTAGGTGACTAACGGCCGGTTATATGGTGTCACGACGCAGTGGACGTCAAGCTGGACCTTGACGCGGCGCACAAGAACCCCAAGAAGCTGCACGCGACCCACCGACCACATGCCAAAGTGACGGCGAGTGGGAACCGCACAGTGCTCAAGACAGGCCGCGTACTTGGACCCAAGCTCGACTCGAAGCAGAAGGTAAAGAAGGCAGCCAACAGCAACACCAAGCAGCAGGCTGCTCGCCAGCCCAAGACGGTCGTCAAGATGCCGCCAAAGCGGACGGGGAGCCCTTCCATCTCGCTGGAAGACAAGCTGGACCTCCCACTGGATGCTCTAGTAGGTGGCAAGAGCAAACGCAGCAATATCATGAAGCGGAGGTGAATGGAATGTGCAGGATAAAGAGGCACGAGCAGAGGAAGAGCAGGGTTGGAGAACTCGAGGAAGAGAGAAGACCGCTGTCCTGCGGCCGTGCGTGTGAAGGAATAAATACTACACTTGCATATCGAGAGGGCAGACTAGAGTGTGCTTCCATCCTCCGCCACTGAAGCCCCGTCTGGTCGGGATAAGAACGACGCGGTCGTTGGAGAACGAAACGCGATCTTCAGAGCTTGTAGCAACGTCGATACTTCGATCACAGTTAGCGTATTGGCGAACTTCTTACGCAAAGCGCGGCGTGTGGCCTGGTCGTGCTCCTTAGGGATCACACACACCTCCAGTCCAATTTTCTGCGCTGCCGTGAGACGCGACTCGAGCATTTTAACTGGTCGCACGTGGCCTGACAACGACACTTCTCCTAGAAAGGCGGCACGTTCCAGTACAGGACGACCGAGAACAGAGCTGGCTAAAGCCACAGCTAGCGCCAGATCTGCTGCAGGCTCTTGAATTGTGTAGCCCTCCGCGATATTCACAAACACACTTTGGTTGCGACAAGAAACCCTCGCTCTCTTCTCCAGAACCGCGAACAACAGCAACAGTTTGTCGAATGCTACACCCACACCGCGTACACGAGAGAAGGACTGACCGCCACCCCGTCCAGCGTCCACGTTGTACTGTGTTCGGTTCGCCAGGGCCTGGATTTCGAGGGGAATGGGACGCTTGCCTTCCATCGCAATGGTAACAGAGCATCCGTCAAGAGGCTCAACCTCGGTCTCTTCACCATTATCAGGATAATCGTCATCGTCCTCATCATGAGATGACACAAATGCCATGAGGGGATTCGGTAGTGGCTGGAGACCTTCGTCCATCATGTTGAAGACTCCGACCTCACTGGTATTGCCGAATCGGTTCTTCTGACACCGAAGAAACCGCCGTGCGCTTTGTGGATCGCCTTCTAGCTGCACCACGGTGTCTACGATATGCTCCAGCACCTTGGGACCAGCGATATCTCCACTTTTGGTCACGTGGCCGATCAGGATCACTGGCACGTTGCGTGACTTGGCTAGTCGAAGTAATCGAAGAGTGCACTCTTTCACTTGGTTCACTGTACCTGCAGGTGAGGGGATGTCTTCTGCGTAGACAGTCTGAATGGAGTCGACCACTACAGCCCCAAATCCTTGATATTCATCGTCACCCAGTTCACGTCCATTTCCGCCTTCCAGTAACCGGAACACCGAGTTCAGATTGGTCTCACTGGCCACGAACAGACTGTCACTCACAGATCCGAGGCGTTCTGCACGCATCCGCACTTGTAGCACACTCTCTTCACCGGAGACGTACAGCACTCCACGCTCACGCATCGCCGACCCATTGGCCAACATGTTTGCCATTTGTAGGGCAAGCTGTGTACAGATAAAACACCAACACACCATAGTTTCTAATCAGCACGTAGCTTAGCATCCAATCCATTTAATGCAGTGTTCGTACCGTACTTTTGCCGACTCCGGGGTTTCCTGCCACCAGCGTCAATGAGCCAGCTACCAAGCCTCCTCCTAGCACCCAGTTCTGATCAGCAAGCTGTCGTTAGTAGCTGCGACTCTCCCATTCCATAGTTTATATTCTTATGCCATACCAACTCGCGTTCTGGCAGTTCGATCCGCTCTACGAATGTGTCCAATTCGACCTCATTCATACGAAGAGCATGAGGAACACTCTCCTCAAAAGTATCAAGACTTGTGCTGGACCAGGCCACCGCACGCTTTGTTTTGTTCTTAGTGAAGGACGAGGCGTTCGATTGCCGGAACAGCGGCTCGGATGGCTTGGAGGACACCACGGAGCCCCACTCCGAACAGGCTGAGCACTGACCCTGCCACTTGACGAAGTTCTGGCCGCAGCTTTGACACCGAAAGCCGCCAGACGAGCTCGCGAGGTTGCGCGCGTGAGGAGCAACACGTTGGAGGTTGGAATCGAGCCGTGCTCTCGAAGGACTCCGTAGGAGACGGCATTGCGCAGCCAGCTTCCACGTCCACATCAGGCTTGCAATTCTGGTAGCCTTGGCCAATCAGAACAGATTTTTTTAAAAGAAAATTGGGATCTTTTGGAGGCCAGGATTATAATTCTGGAAACGTACATGATCTAAATCCTGGATCCGTCCAGGACTGAAAGATAAATTTCATTGCATTCTCGGCTATTTCCGATCAAGATAAATTACGAGATTTGTTTTTCATTTTGGTTTCTGTTGCCCGCCCTGAGAAGCCGTCGAGGACGAGCAGGAAACATGCGCACTCGGAACGGTTCTCCCCGCCGCAGAGGCCCCGGCCTGTCCGACGCCAAGCGTGCTGCTGATATGGAGCCGCCTTTAAGCGCTGAACAAGAGTCGACTGAGCAGGGAGATGAAGAAATTGGAGCTGGGAGTGACGATCATAATAGCCATGAAGACCCGAGTGATTTGGGTGTGGAGAATGATGACGAGGACGTGAATGTGGAGAATGATGGCGACGACGTGGATGTGGAGAATGATGCAGAGGAGGCGTCTAATGACGAGGCGAGTAACGATGGTGACGTTTCTGTGTCTGTGGATGCGCTTTCTACGTGGCATGCCGACTGGGACACCTGGCAAGCATATTTTTCGCTGTACTGCAAGCGAACCATGCAAGTCCTGCCTGTAAAAGAGACCATGTCACGCGCAGAGAGAAACAGGCGGTTGCTAAAGACCAAGAAAGGGGAGAATTCGTCTCAGCTGGTTCCTGAGGAATTTGATTCATACCAGCGGACGTACATCTGTACACACGGGTGGAAGAAACGCAAGTCACGCAGTGAAGGGTGTCAGCCTCGCCAGCACATCCTGTTGACGGATTGCCCCTTCGTTTTGTCGTCCATTGGAATATGGCGAAGGGAGGATTGATGGTGAAAAATGGCTGTTTCACACATAACCATCCTGTTTCACCAGCGGCATTTGCAACGTACCCTACGTCTCGTGGCCTTACCGAACCGATTGTGACCGCCCGTGTCGATGTTATGTTGGCGGTTGGTGCCAGACGATCCCGCATTTACGATTATATTCTGGAACATGACCAGAACGTCATTCAGGTAGACATCGACAACCTGGTTCGAAACCATGCGTCCTCAACCAGTAACGCGGACGATAACGAGGGAACAGCTCGAGAAATCGCCGCGTTCGCTGCTGCGGACCCCGAGAACGTTTCAACGATAGCGGAGACAGAGGCTGGTGAAAGCGGCGTGATTTCGCTAGCTACGGCGCACATGCGTCGCATTTACAGAAGGTTTAGAGAGGTCCTTTTGGGTGACTGCAGCCACAAGACCAACAGGTAGCTCATATCCATGTGTACAGGATTAATCCTGGATGTAACATGATTTTTCCATGATTTGTTTATAGGTACAATTATCAACTGCTTACCTTCATGGGGATGAATGAATTTGGGGAGGGTGCTGTGGTACAACAGTTTCTCATTGAAGCCAACAGTGATTGGCATATGGAGAGAGCAATTGCTCATTTCAAGCACTTCCACCCTACACACATTAAGATGCTGAGGGTTATCGTTGTCGACAAGGACCTGAACGAGACCCGCGATCTCGAAGAACACTTTCCCGAAGCTCGGGTGATCATCTGCCATTTTCACGTAATCAAGTACTTGAAAGAAAAGCGTTCCAAGCCCGAGTTTGGAAAGATTTCTTCTGAAGATGCTGCTCAGATCGATGCCGCGGTTCACAAGATGGTTTACAGTCAGAGGAAAAATACACGGAGGCAAACGATGCGCTACATGAGATTTGCGTTCGGATAAGGATGGATGGGTTTTATGAGTACTTTCAGGGAAATTGGGATGCGTCTCAAGAGCGCTGGGTTTCTCACTTACGATCTAAGCTCCCGCACTTAAGAATCACACTAACAACCGTCTGGAAAGCTTTCGGGAAGCTAAAGGACGCTGTGGATGGCTCTATGAGCATGACGATGTGCATCAAGGCCATTGTTGCTTACGATCGTAGAATGCAGAATGAGTACGAGTACCAATTACCGCGAATTGGTCGATTTGTGAATAGCAATTACAATGAGGAGATGACAAATGTGCTTCACTTCACTACCCACTATGTTGCTCAGCAGCTTGAGCAGCAATATGCGACGACTATCGCGAAATTTGATACGTACAAGTACGATGAGGATTCGGATATGGAAGGGGATCTTTTGGTCAGTGGAAAATTTTCTGAGCACCGACTGCGGACGTCGGATTGGAAGTGCGACTGTGAGCTCTCCATTTCGATGATTCTTCCGTGCCGCCATGCTATAGCTTATCGCAAACATGTTGGAGTATCTGGACCGCTAATTCCGTGGAGCTGCATTGACGAAATGTAAGTGTCCAGTATTATCCAGGAAAAAACTGGACTGGATCCAGTACTAATCCTGTTTTTTTTTAAATCAAAATCCTGGATTGTTACATGACCGTTAAAATGGACTACGCCAAATCGACCACTGAAGCATGTGAATCAGTTCGCGTATAAAAAGTTCTCGACTATCGGTTCTGGATCAGTTCAGAAGAAGATGAGAACTCAGTCTGAACGTTACCGCGAAGCCGTACGAGATACACATCTCATAGCAAGCGAAATGGCGGATATTCAAGATGATGAAGAGTTCGAAGAGATGCTGAACATTGTGTTATCTCAGTGGAGAAACGTTCGTCAGCGCAAGAAGCGAGCGATTCGCGTCAGCGGGAGCGTGGTACCAGACGACAAAAGCGTGTGCGACCAGATGGCTCTTGAAGTCGCTGCAAAGCGGAAATTTGATTTAAGTTCAAGCGATAATGAAGACCAGCCGGGGTCTTCACCAGTTACCATATAATTGAACCCCAAGGTCACGAAAGTAGGCGCCCCACGAAAATTGAAGAAGAATACTGTAGCTGGGAGAAAGAAGGATGACAGTGGTTCGAGGCTGCAGAATCTGGACGTAAACTCGCTAGTGTGGACACATTGCAAGATTTATTGGATGCTTTGGATGAGGATAAGCCTGGACTCTTGAAAACGCAGCGGTGTCTATCCGGGGTTATTATCAGGCACGGGGGGTCCGACAACAAGAAGCCAAAGTTGAAAATATGCAAGAATCCTGTACTTGTCCAGGATCCGTCCAATCTGCTTCCGTCCAAGCTTCTTGATGCCTGTTTGAAAGTCTTGCCGTTGTCCAACACGAAGTCGACTGCTATATCGATAGACGGATCCCAACCAAGTCAGTCGCATAGCAGTGAAGAAAAGGCGGCTCCACAGTCTGTCGAAACGGTTCTCATAAAGGATGTGGGCCAGTTCTCCAGAAAGCAGATTGAGATCTTCAAGCGTGTCCGGAATCTAAAAGAGGTCGTCGAATTGGGACTGGGTACATACAAATGGATGACAGAGATTGGTATCCCCGCGTTACCTGCAGAAAATCACGGCCTCGCCAAGAAGAAAGCAGAAAAGGTGGAAAGCACGTACCCCTACCAACAGATCCAGGGACTCCCAGGTGTCGCTGACTTTCAGTATGGGATGCTCTATCGCGCTACACCACCATCCTGGCTATCAAATTCCTTCATCCGAGCTCTATGTCTGCGACGTTGCAGGGATTTCACATAGTGTCGGTTCGCCGATTTTCAATCCGCTGTCGTTAAAACGACACGCACACGCAATACTGGGAAGACTGTATTGAGCAAAGCTGTCCGTGATTGCGTGCTGAAGTAAGCCCAGGAAGAAGGTGTCGAGTCGGTGTTTGTTCCTCTCAACTTCGGGAACCTGCATTGGTGTTGTGTGGTTGTCAAAGTGACAGCGAAGAGGATTTGCTACTATGTTCCGCTGAACCAACCGGCGTATATGAACGCGGCAAAGGAAGTTGCCGTTAGTCTCAAGAACGCGGGCCTAAATAAATTTGACGTCATTCCACAGAACAACCCCATCCAATTCGACGGCTTCAGCTGTGGCGTATTCGTTTGCTGGATGTTCATCCGCCAGATAACCTCCGTGCCCCCTCAAAATATGAGTGACGCTTCGCTTCCAAGGCGCCGGTTCGAACTGTTCTGCTACCTACTTACAGGTCGTCTACTTCCGGCGGAGGCTGTTGCGACTGCTTTGACGGAGGAAAAAGCTCCGGCGCCAGAGACCGAGGACAATGATATGGACGAAGAAGAGGTGGCCCCAATCCAAGTTGCTGACAAGTGAGTGCCCTATGGTAGCTTTCCATTCTAACATTGAATGCATGTAACTTGCATTAAGATTCCTGTTGAAATGCTATAAGTCTTTGATCCAGAGTTTTTACATGGGATAAACCAAGCAATGGTGTAATTATATAAAACAATAGTTCCCTTCATGACAGAATCATGGCTACAAGCAGGATTAATCCTGCAAGGTAGATAGCCACACGTTACGAATCTTTGCGCGTCCTCGACAAATCTTCTCGAAACTTCCGCGTCCTCGACGAATCTTCCCCATATGGCTACTCACTTAAAATGCGATTCCACATACAGGATTCATCCTGACCTAAATCATGTACGTTTCCATAATTATAATCCTGGCCTCCAACAGCAGCCAAGAAAATTTGATACCATTTTATAGAAAAAGGACCAAAACTCGTTAAGTACGATGGAATTTGCCGAGTTTGCCCGACGGTTATTAAACCATTTTTGTGAAAAATGAATGCTATTTTATCATAACAAGCCGAGCGGAGTCCCGCAGGCGGGGCTCTTTACACAGGTTTAAGTCGACCAAGAGCGTGCGCCGACTCGCTTCGCTCGGCGGGGATTTATATTCCAGTTTATGTAGAGCGTAAACGTTCAAATATGGATATTGATAAATATTTGAAAACCCACCGGCATTCGCACATTTTAGCTGGAGCATACAGTCCCAGCCGGTTTTGCTGTACTATTTCTACTAATAATGGCGAGCGCATCCAATATCATTGTTGTCGTTACTGAACGTTCGCATAACCGAACGCGAAAAAAATACACATTTCACTGCTACAACAACGAACTTATTGTGAGCCAGTGTGACTTACCCGTCGAGTGCCAAGGTGATGCAGTCCTGCCAGTGTCTAGTGCCCCGTTTACGAACCACCGTCCACTGACAGTGTCTAGCAAGACAAATTCCAAGGGCACTCATGCGCCTACCAGTGCAGCTTGCGGCTGTACTACAACCGGCTACTGCGTACGCGTGCGTGCAATGGCGAAGGACTATACCATAGACTGTATGCGCAAGGACATTGTTGGTTGTGCGCTGCCAAGATTGTGTGCTTAACGAGAGTGCATTTTACTAGGTTTTAGTGTTGCTTTATTTGCTATTTGTATACTAATCTACTTCTTGCGGAACGGCGGTGCACTGGCGGGTGCTTCTCCCTCACTTTGCGTTTTGACGCCTGTAGCTCGCAAGCGAGCAGCAGCGAGAGCATCCCCACCCGATACCGCGGTCCTGTCGTGGCCTTTTGCCCGGTACTTACGTGTTTACGACCTTCCCTGATTGCTCTCTGCTAAATGCTCTATAAGTGTAGATACACTTAAACGACACCTACTCTTAGAAGCGACCGACAAGTGGAGAGTAATCCTCCAGCGACGAATCCTACGTCACCACTCTTGTTTCTGCACTCTGGGTGAGTAAAACAATACCACTTGGAAATGCTTACAGAAACTCAATCATAGTTAGAATTCGCTGTGCTGGCTTCATATCTTTACTCGGGAATCGAACCCCGACCTCATCCGTGGGAGAGATGAATCCTAACCATTGGGCTAACGGCGCATCAGACAAACTCAATGTTACCTCAAAACAAACACCACCGAAACCACAACCCTAGCCAAACAACAAGCGCCACAAACGCCTACAGCAGCATGCCAGCTGCGACGAGCAACATTCCACATAGCATACACCACAGTGTGGTTTAAAGCAGCAGCTTTATTTCGAGTTTAAGGCTTAAATGGTTAGTTTTGCCGATCGGTAAAATCGGCTTTTTTTCAATAAAGTATTCGTTGCTTCTAGGTTTAGTACCCGGACAACACCCGGAAGAAGGTAGAGTGATATCTCCAGCGGCCAAGATGCTAGGCCAATCGGGAGCAGCTCGCGCTGAGTTGCTACTTGCTGTACGACCCGACCATCGCCCAAGGTGACGGCAGTACAGCATACACAACCCAGTCCACACAGATCCGCAGGATCCCCAGGCTATGGACACTCGCTGACTACGCGACAGTCGTGGCCGGCCTGAGGTTGCAGCTATCCGAACGGAGGCTTACTATGGTGCTGTCAGTGCAGTTGCAACTTCAGCTTCAGGTAGTAGAAACGCTGTCTCTGGTGATGGTTTGACGTGGGCTGAGCTGAACGAGTATCTGGCTGCCAATATCCCTGTGACGGACTGAACGCCGCTCAATAACAAGTAGATATCTAATATAAATGAGCTTAGAGCACACAGGTACCCATCTTATTTAGCAATGAATGCATAGCTGTATAAAATCAAATAGCAGTACATCAAACCTATCGAGCTGTGCTTCATACTCTGTATACGGTCTCAATCCAAATATCTCTTCGCAGGAGAAAAATGTCTGAAACCTATCCTCGGATAGCTGATAGCTTCTTATCAAGAGGAACTTCTTCATATAACAACACGGGAATTCTGTAGTGTCAGGCTGTGGTATGTCTTCGTCAGAACCGCTGAATATATTTTGGCTTACCTCTCGTAAGAATCTCCGATTTCTCGACTTCATGCAATTCTCTAAGTCTAGCCTCGTCAGCTTCTGTTGTTTCCTCGTTCCCAAGTACGTCGAAGATCTCGTCCCAATATTCTACTGGATCTGGATCTGGATCTGGTGCTTCTTGATCCGATCTGACGTGGTCTTCCTCGATCTCGGTTATAGTTACAGCAGGAGGGACCGTACAGTGCCGGTCATTTGTCTCTCAGTAGGATCTCTCGCATGTTGCTGTATTTATAGCGATCAATAGGATTACGGCTGCAAGTTTTGGGAGCTTACAACCAAAGCTGATGCGCAGCTCCCAAACTCCCAGTAAAATGACACAGACTTGGATTCACAAAGAACCGACCATGCTTCCAGCGATGCATCTCGCGTGGTAAGTCCCAAACATCTTCCAAACCAAAATATCTGCGATAATATACTCCATATCCACTAATTCTCTCGAACAGGCGAAGTCGGGGAAATGCATTTATGATCGCTCGAGCCAGGCAAACATGACGGGAATGAAGAAACAGCGCAAGCAGCGCCAAAGGCTGCTCACATTGCTTCCACCGACTTTCTACAGTCGATACTAACTCAATATTATTTAAATTTCCAAAACAAATCCTCGATAAATATCCCGATATGATTCCACGACGTCTGCAAGGGTATTCTCATCCCGCTGCGACTTGCAAGACGCGCTCGAAAGCATGACTTCCCCAGCTGACGCTAGCTCACGCCAAAACGCCGGATCCTTTCAGATTTGCAATGGGGCTGAATCGATTGCAATTTTTTCTGGAGCAGTTCGAACGCGCAGCAGCGATGCAAAACATCCATCCTTCGGGTTTTCCTTTTGATGGGCCACACTGGACTCTTTCACCGTTGGTTGGCAGTGGTAGCTCCCGTTACCCACTACCGATTATGCCATCTTAACAACTTTTCATAGCCTATCCCATTCCCTTTCAGCCACGGTATGGCAACTTATAGATATTGTGGTGTAGCAATGGACTTCTGTGGCTCTGCGAGCGCCGTATTATTGAGGAAGTGTCGATGTGTGGGCCCGCAGCTCGAACAATCTATTTCCCAAAGTCGAAGATAGTTGAGCCGACAGAAATGGTTTCCGTAGCGCAGCGGTCGCCGTCGCCGCAGTGTTTGAAGATGTTATACGCGTGTGTGTTGTTGTAGTAGTAGTTGTTGTTGTTGTGTGTCGTTGTTTGTGTGTGTTGAGTCGTTGTTTGTGTGTGTTTAAGTCGTTGTTTGTGTGTGTTTGAATTGCAGACTCGCGCTGCAATGTGATAGACACGAGGAAAGTAGTGCCGATGTCGGAGTCGTTGTTTGTGTGAGTTTGTGGTTGTTTTGGATGTTGTGATGTGCACCGTTGGTCTAATGGTTAGGATTCATCCCTTCCAAGGATGAGGTCGGGGTTCGATTCCCCGACGGCGCAACTTTTACCAGCTGTTATGCCGCATTGCCACACCTTTTCCCCACCACGACGCCTTCTCCTACGTCCTACTGCATGTCGGTACGCCTCCTCGACCTGCTGACCATCTAGTTACTCGACCTGCTGACCATCTAGTTACTCGACCTGCTGACCATCTAGTTACTCGACCTGCTGACCATCTAGTCACTTATTACGCTTGCCTCTAGTCACTTATTACGCTTGCCTCTCGGAGTGAGATGTTGTGCACTACACTGTACACAAGTACTTTCTTGAATATGCAATTTGTGCAATTTGTGCGTTGGAGGCAGCGCGCGAGGATGGTGTATACTCTGTGGGGTGTTGCTCGTTGCAGCTGGCATGTTGGTGTAGGCGTTTGTGACGTTTGCTGTTTTTGGCTAGTTTGCGGCGTTTGTGGCGTTTGTGGCGTTTGTGGCGTTTGTTGTTTGGGTAGGGTTGTGGTTTCGGTGGTGTTTGTTTTGAGGTAACATTGAGTCTGTCTGATGCGCCGTTGGTCTAATGGTTAGGATTCATCCCTCCCACGGATGAGGTCGGGGTTCGATTCCCCGGCGGCGCACACCTTGCTTCCTTCTGTGTTGCGCGGCCTGTTTGGGGCGGTCTCTCCGCCTCCGGTTGCTGGTTCAGTCAGTCGGTGGCTTGTTGCTCGTTGCTCGAAGCACCTCTCGTCACTTTTTGTCGATATCAAATGCACTACTTTGCGGGACTGTGAAGTCTATAGCAGGTGCCTGAAGGCTAGACGGGCCCACTACAGCGTCCCTGTTACATGTAGGAGCTGTAGCCGTTAACTTGGTAAAACCATGCTCAGCTCAAGGTTATGTTCGACGTATCGTTCTGGATCGAAACGAGTGGGCTGTGGGTGAATTTGACGAGCTGATACGATCCGTTTTGTGGGATATGTATCATAGTGG